>NW_024962250.1:33881593-34157325 GCF_019238085.1 Lagopus leucura
ACCCCCAAAAAAAAAAGAAAAAAAAAGTTATTTGCTTGTCAGTGTAGATGTCAAGCCTTTGACTAAGTATCTGAAATAAAACCTGGGTGAAGAAAGGACTGACCCTCTGTGGATTTTTTAAATGTGCACTGATATGTGGAACAGAGGGAGCTGAAGGTGATGAGAAAGGTACGTCTGTGGGGTCAGTGTGCTGGGATGGAGGAAGGTAACCTAAAATATAACCACCCCCAGAGTTAATGGAGTCTTTACAGTTGGAAGTGACCAGAAATGAGAAAATCTTGCATTAGGGGGCCCTTGTTCAGCCCCGCCTGTGCTTCAGATGTCCCCCATGTTAGCCATGTCCTGCGTTTTATCTCTCATCCTTTTCAATCACAGACGTGCCTGTTCTTTCCTGGGAGCAGCCTGAATGAGCAGAATGTTTTTGCTTTTCATACCAGATTGTTTTTGATGAATAGCATGGAGTGCAATATCCTTTGTAACAAAAATAACGAATTGCCTGATCAGTCATTTTAATGCTGGCTTCCTTCTGTATATCGGGAGCTGGTATTGCAGAGCAAAATGTTAAATGATCTATTAAAGTAATTACTTTAATAATGAATGGCTAGTTAGCACCATTGTTTCTGTTCCATTACTTTTTAGTTTTAAAAGTGGCTTTATTACTTTTTCTTGATAGAATACAAATGAGACTAAAATTTAGTTTTTCTCAACCTGTTTCAAGAGTTTGTGTCCTGCTGGCAAATAAATCCAACTGTTTTTGCCTAAGGTGTGTGCTTAGATTGATGTGGTTCTGCCTCCTTTAGCTCAGTTCCTGAAATAGAGCGAGACAACACTGCTGGCAGTCAGGTAGCTGTGTTTTCAATACGGAGCATCTATGTTGTCTGCGACCCAGAAACTGGCGTATTTCTATATTAGGTGTTGACAGTCTTGCTTACATAAAGATTAACCTACATGGGTTTCCAGCAGTTTGTCATATGGCACAACTGTAAACAGTGAGCATAGAAGTACAGCAGTGTGTGCAACTGCTCCTGCTTTGTTTAACATCATTAGAGAGCAGAGCTGGAAATGGTACGTGGCAGGCTGCGGTGCCTAGCTGCTACCCTGCTGTGTGTATAAATAAGTCCATTCTTGATCCTTGGTCCTGGCTGTTGAAGCAACATTCCTTGGCCAAAAAAGTGTCTTAAATCTGCATACTGAGAAGAATACAGATCTGACGTCACTCAACAGTTTTGTGACAGTCAGCTCAGAAACAACTGTTTTGGGAGAGTGGAAAAAACAGTTGGAGTGTAAAAGTCAGCAAATGCTACCCTTTTGTGTTACTTAAATTTTGGAAAAAATTACAGAGAAGAGCTATGAGAATTCCTTCTTGGATTCTTGTTTGGAAATCGCTTGGTTGGCTGCTTCTCTT
Organism: Lagopus leucura; assembly: GCF_019238085.1. Taxonomy (NCBI): domain Eukaryota; kingdom Metazoa; phylum Chordata; class Aves; order Galliformes; family Phasianidae; genus Lagopus; species Lagopus leucura. The sequence goes on from NW_024962250.1 coordinate 33,882,999, forward strand.
TAAGGAGTAATGTGCAGCTGAGAAGATGTATCATCTCTTGGGTCTGTACACCATGGGAAAGCTCTTCGGGTGTCAGCTGTAGTCTACAGGTTTATTTTAACCTATCATTCTCCCAGAGGTCTTTCTGAGTCTGGCAGAGAGTGGCTCTGTCTGGTCCTCTAGTGAGGTGCCTGATTTCAGGGGTATCTTGGCTATTGCACACCTGTTCATCAGGCCTTGATTCTGTAGGTAATGAAAATGTGAACAGAGTAGGGGGAGAGCAACGAGGGTGTTCAGAAATCAAGGGAACTTGGTCTGTAAGAGGTTGGAAGAACTGGGATTGTTTTTGTCTGGAAAGGAGAAGGCTGAGGGATGCTTGCAGTCTTCATACAGGTAACAGCTGCTGCAGCAGAAGGAAATAAGCTCCTCTGCATGTCTTCTGGGGAGATGGGGGGGGATAAGGAACATAAATTACAAGGCAGATTTATGAGAGAGACACGAGGTGTGAATTTTCTAACAGCAAGAATAGCTAAAAGCTAGAACTGACTGCCTCTGGAGGCTGTGACTTGCTTTCCCTGAAGTTTCTAAGAACAACTTGGGCAAATGTATAATGGAAATACATTAGGTAGAATTCATCCATTGGAAAATGTAGAAGGTAATGTTCCTAATATGTCAGTGTAGCTGATGTATGTTTTTTCTGCCTTTCAGATTTTAATAAGAGATAGTAAGAGAACATTGAGGTCACTCAAAGCGAGAAGCTGAAATTCAAGCCTGAATTTATGCTATGTGCAAGGCTTGAACTTAATCTCATGTTGAAGATGCTTTCTTTCATAATGTTGGCTTGGTAATATTGCCACAGTATTAGATGGAGTTTGACATTTTGGAATGTTTTAGAATGATGTTTTTCTATTGAAATTTATTTCTGTCACCCATTATAAACATGCCATTGTTTGAGGCTGTGCATTGTAATCCAAATTATTTATTTGTTGAGGAAGGTAAACCAGTGAAATAAGGAACATTTATTGTTCCTCCTGGCAGTGTTTCTGAACAGCAGTGCTGGGATGGCTAAGCAAACAAAGGTTTGGTGCTTTTAACGTATAATGATGTTGAAGTGAGGAAAGTCAGCACGTGCTCCTGAAACTAAGTATGCATCACGGAAAGCCAGTAATGTTGTTCCAGGGGGAAGAACAGGACATAATCTCAGATTGTAATTCATACTTCATAAGAGATGCCTTGGGCAAAATTTATTGCTGAAATACAGATGGTGACATTTTTTTTTTTTTTTTTTTTTCCCTCCAAAACCTTGGTTGGCAGATTTAGACATTCCCACTTTCTGTTTTAAAATGACTCTTTCCAAACCAGTTTTATTTTCCACGTTAAATGGTGCTAGTAGAACCTGATACCTTGCTTATTTCTGAGTTTGTATGGTGTTTCGGGCAGTGACTGTATTGTTTCATTGTGCTGTCTGTCTAATTTTAGAATCACAAACAGTAATAGTAATAATAAAAGTGATAATGCCAACCAAGTTTATTCTGTTAATTGCGGAAGGCTCGGGACGGAATGCTGGAGGGTGTATTGTAGGACATCCGTCTATTTGTTGTCTGTATTGACAAGTAATTAAGGAAACAATAACTGGAACTGCAGATACAATGACAGACTGGGACTTTCCCACTGCTTCCTTTGGAGTTGGTTTGCAGTGGGAAAGGCTTTGGTTCTGTGATGAAGGGCAATGACTGTGTTGGGCTGGGAGCTGGGAAAGTTCAGAAGGATCCTTCTTAAGGGTAAAGACTGAGACCCAGGGTAAACCTGCATTCAGAATTCTGCAAGCTGTGCAGAAGGTTCCATATCAGGATAAAGCTGAGTCTTGAGATATCTGTCAAGGTTTGCTGTGGACTTTTAAGTAAACTCCAAAGCTCAGGATATTTGAGACATAGACCGTGCACTACTTTGGCCGTGATTTGCTTGGTAAAACCCTAAAAAAAATGTCATAATCTGAATGACAGTGATAAGGCTGGCTAAGGATGCTACAACTATGTTAATACATAATGGCTCATGCTGCAAATGAATGTGAAGAAGTTTTCTTTTATTATTTTTTCAGTGGAGCTTAATCTGACTTGTGTGGGTTTGTCTGCAAACCCGCCTTGTCTAATTAAGTCCTCTGCATCTGTCTCACTTGACTCGTTTCTAGTATGTGTCCCAGACTATATTTTGCATCACTTTTCCTTGTGAAGCTTAGTAAATGTTAGGATAGCATTTTGTGGAACTTTGCAATTTTGCATCATTATAAAAGCTTAAATTCTAGTTTTCTGTTTCATAGAGAAATTATACCTAGATGGAACACTGTTCTTTCGGGATTTAAATTGCGCTGTTTACTTTCACAGCTATAATGTGCAGAACGTGTGTAGTGAATGTAATGTAGAAGCAGCTTGCAGTACAAAAGAGTATCTGAAATGTCATGCTAACTACATAAAAAGAATATAAAATAAAAAATTGTATTATTTTATTTTACTGGTCAGGCTTTGTAGCTGCCATTGCTGCATACACACGTTCCCTAGATGCTGAGAATTTTGTAATTGATCTGGCTGTGCTTTTTCTCTCTGGTCTCATCCATGCATGGCAGAAAAATCTAGTAATCTGTAAATTGTGTTGGAGGGGAAAGAACAGGTTAGAGACTGTCCCTTGTCATTTGATATTTGAATGCTCCTGCATGTGCCATATATTAGTTTTATTTTTTACCATGACACCTAGCTATGAGAAAAGAACTCTCCAGAGCATCTTAAAAGACATCTTCTATTAGAGATGAAAAGAGTTAAGCAAAATGCAGGCAGTAGATCTCACATCTAAAGATAAAAATAATATATGCACGTGTCTCTGGAGCTTTAATTGGAAGAGAGGCATAACAGTGGAGCTTAGCTTCCCTTGCAAGAGTGCTCCGTAGTTGAGTGCTTGAGGTTGAATGGGGAAAACCAAAGGTAGGTGGAAAGTATGCAAGTGTCAAAGTTGTGAAGAAATACTTGGAAATTACCCAGAAAAACAAATTAGTCTAACACTTAAGTTTTGCACTGTATTCTTTAGAAGTTATAGTTTTCCCTTTGAAGAAAAAGTATCTGATACTGTAGAAGTCCAGGCAGTCCACTGTGGTGGTGAAGATGAATTTAAGAACCTTGTCTGAGAGATTAAAATTCAGGGAAAGATACAAATTGAGAGGAAATAGGCACAGCACCTGCAGAAAGTGGTTTGGTATGATCCCAGTTTCAGCCTTTTTGGTGGTGGAGGAAAAGGGCACAGTTTATTAGAGGTTGGCCTTCCCTGTTGTCATGGAGCAGATTCTGCCGGAGAAATGGTATGCTGGAAAAAAAGGATTGGAAACTCAGGTGTAAATTCACTAATGGGTTGTTGAATGAGGACTGCAGGAAATCCAGTATCTTCATGGCATCTCAGAAGTGGTCCAGCAGTACATACTCTTGTGAATTTTACTGAAGTGAGGAGTTTTGTGTAGTTGGATTTTGTTTCATTTGGTTGGGCCTGCATCCAAACCAATGCAGCCTATATTTTGGTCTAATGAGTACTTGGCTGGGATACCACCAAGTATATTCTGGTGTTGTAAGAAGTGCAGAAGGATTGATGAGCCCTTCTGTGGTTCTCCTTGCCTGGACCAGTTCAGCGGCCCAAGCACATCATATGAACGCTGCTGCCCAGCTGGATTTTGTAGCAGTTAAAGAGCTATGCTTTATGGAAGAGCTGAGGATGACAGCTGCTTACATCTGTATTCAAAGTCTAGAATTAGTTATATTTTGTTTTCCTCAATTGCTCAATTCTTAACTCCATACATTTTCCCCTTTAGAGAGAAAAGAAAACAAACCAACCCAACAAGCTGATTGATACTGCTTGTGCAAGATGTCTGTGGTGTTCCTGTTCCAGAAATAAAATCTCATTTTGATGTCAAGTAAACACATTGAGGTTACGATTAAGCTTTGTGCTCTGCTACCTGAGATGAGATACTTTTTAAATATATCATTATTGGTGCAGTTGGCCTGTTGCCTGTCAAAGCACCGATTATTTTCTACAACAACTACTCCAGTTCCTCTGCTTTCTCAGTTTCCTGCTATCCTACATGGACGTCTGCAGTCCCTTTGCCAAATTTCTCAGCACGTTGGGATACTTCAAACTCATAGGAAAAGGAGTTATCAGCACTCTAGCAGTTAATTGCTTTAGCTAGCATATGGCACCGTACTTTGAACTGTGAAAGTCTATAAAGTGTGGATATTGCTAGGAGTAAATCAGTTTGAAAGGTGGTCTGTCCTGGGGAAGTTAAGACAGCTGTTAGTGGGTTTGGTGTCTTCTACCTGCTTTTTATAATGGTCCAAAACTGTGTTACTGAAAAATGTTGAGAGATGTTATACTTCATTAAAGCTGATTTTTTTTTTTGTTTATATGTTAAGTGCTGCTTAGCTTGGCCTTTGTGGGTGCATTTACTGGTGGTTAGCACTTTGTTAGGTGCTTGAATAAATAACTACTGAGCAAATTTGTTCTTTGTATCCCATTCTCTTTCACGTACTTTTCCCAGAGGAGCTCCTTCAGCCAGATATACTGAAGGAATAATTATTTCATCAGGATGTAATGCATATCTTGATTCTACTTTGAAGACATTCTCTTGAGGAGGTTTTATCATTTCAACAAGGGATCATAGCATGTAAACAAGGAAATAAATGCTACCTTTCATATTAATCAACAAGATGATTAAATAATAACCAGAACTGTTAACTGTTACTTGGAGAGGGAGGATAATTATTATCTTGAGTTCCACAATGAGAGCACAAATGGCTAGATAGACTTTTCTGTGCAATAAAGCTGCGTATTTAGGAGGCATTATAGTTTCAGTGTGCAGCTGCAACCCCAGTGAAGTTGTGCAACTATTTGCCTGGCATCTTGTTTCAGGCGTATGTTTTCATACTGAAAAAGATATTATCACAACTTTTGGGATTTAGGCAGTTAAATCAGTTCTCATTTCCACTGAAAACCTGAAGTTCTGTGTAAATTCATGCTTTCAGTGTTTTCCTTCACCATGGGACACAGTTCCTGCTGGTCTCCGGGTGCAGCAGGACTCAAAAACTGTTTCTTTGCTCAGAGGCAAGAATCCAGCTTGTTTCTCACAAGACGCTGGGTTCTGGCTCAGAGTTTGGAACTAGAGTCTTATCTTTTCATCACATGACTCTGTTTTCTTCTAAATATTGCCATATTTTTAGAGGGAGAAATGTAGACACCCTGTGTGCTTCTCTCTTGATGCTTATGAAGAAAAGGGTCCAGGAGTTTAACTTACATGTTAGGCAATGTAGAACATTGAGCTGGGAAGTCTGGAGGTCTGTAATTCTTGTTCTTAGCTGTGTAATCCTGACCCAAGTGAGTAATTTTGATCCTTGGGCGCAGCCAGGTCTTTGAACTGCTACTCACTTGATGCTAACAGTAGTGTTGCTGGAAGAGACTGTGCAGCCCTCCTGCTCTGAGTGTTCTGTTTTGCTCCTGACCCACTATAAATAGAAGCAAAGGAAGAATTTCCTTCAGAGATCAGCTTATTAAGATGGTGGAACCTGAGGCTGAATCATCACTAGATTCATGGAAAAGTTAGAAGTCTAGTTTTACCCTGAGTTGAGGATGACAGCATAGCACTCCCTTAGTTTTTCCATGTGTCTGTTGCTTATAATACTTCAGAGATTGATGCCAGCTCATTCTTGCTGAAAAGTACTTTGAGATCCTGGCCTGAAAGTCATGATGAAAATATAAAGTAGCTGTTGTATATGACCACAAGAAGTCTCCTTATACTTGTAAACTAATTTACCCAAAGTGACAGGCCTTTATATCACAAACATGCGCCAGAACAGTGCTTTGCTACCCCTGGAAAAACTGTTGGTATCAGTACAAACTGCTATGAACAGTTGTACTGAAGTAGCAACAGAAGTACTGTCAGTAGCTTGGTCTCAGATCACCCACGGATACTGGTAGTGTAACACTTTGTGCCTTTACAGACTTAACAATCATTCGAAGTTATAACAGAAGATAGCGTGTTGGATTCTTTTATGACATGTATCTGAAGGCTGTCTATCTACAGACAGTCTTAAGGTTCATCACTCATGTTCGAGTGGCAAAATGCTTCTTGGCTTTGGCGGAGCTGAGATTTCACCCTCACAGCCACAGCCGGTTACCTGCTGTGTACTCATGCAGATACGTGTTCTACATAGCTCTGTAGGGTGTTTTTTCCCATGCGGGTTTTGATGCAGAGTTGAGTTTCTGGTTTTGTTTTGTTTTTTTTTTTTTGCTTTACTGTTTGGTGTTGCTGGTGGGGAATAGCATAAAAACTGGTTCTGTTGCTATTCTTAATCACAAGGAAGAATGTTACAATTTTAATTGTATGTTTTAATTTTTCCTTCATCTTTTATGTTTTCAAATTCTGCATTTCAAAAGCAGGATCATTATCATTTTAAGCATTAAAGCTTGTCTCTCTAATAGCTTTCCCTTTTAATGTGGGGAAAAATGGAACTGAGGAGGAAGAAGCCAATCTTTCTTGAAGGAAATTTTCTGTTATCTGAGGATTTTCAGTGCAGCCAACAAGATAGGATCTAGGCTTAGCTGACTTGAAGTGTCATTCTGTGTCTTGAGTAATTTTTGGTGTACAAAGCACTGCTTCCATAATGTTATCACCAGCAAAATCCATCTGGTCTTTACAGTGACAAGGGGATTATTTCAACTTTTTATTACATTAATGAGATTTTAGTATTTTAGGGTTCAGCTGTCAAGCTGTCGGGGGAGGAGAGGAAGGTTAGGTTATAGTTGAAACTCTACTGAGGGAGAAAATAACTGAATAGTTCAGTCATAATTTTTCTACCCACGTTTACTTTTATTAGTCCCCTGATGTTTTGTCCTTATTGAATCAGATTAGAATGCAATGACTTGATTTGTTAAAACAGGCAATGATGACAATGAACATCTGTTTGTCTGGTCAAGATTGCCATTAACACCTAGTAACATGTCCTTTCTCACTATTACTTTTATACAGAGCAGCACAGAAGCTTAACCTGTCTTCGAAGAGAAAGAAATACCATCCACCCCTGCCACACACACACGACTTCTCTATTTATGCCACTAACTTTAGTGGCATCCTGCAGCTCTGTCCTCCCCCAGCACCACCATGCCTTCTGAGAGCTGTGTCCAAAATCAAGGACAACCCTGGCATTGGAAAGGTAACTTTGGATTTCAATTTTTTAAAATAGATGTCCAGATCAATTTTAATGGGGCTGGAAGTTTTCAGCCTCGGACAGGGTTGGATAGGCTCGAGGGAATGGTCTTGGGTGAGAGAGGTACACACCATCTGTCTGAATATGCCTGAGAGCTGTTATCATTTGTTGTCTTTAGAGAATGTTTGCAGCCTCAGAGCAAAATTTTGGCTTTGCTGAAACTAGCTGACATCACTGACAGCAATACTGACAAAGGTTATTTTGTCCTTTCCTCTCTTAAAGCAAGAAAATAATTTTTTTTTTACTTTTTTGGTGTGCACCAGTACACATGCAGGTGTCACCTTTGGCAGAAGCAGTCTCTTTGTTACCGGCAAGGCTTAGCTGCTGATGCTGTCTGTTTGCAGCGAGTAAAGGAGATAGCCACAAGTGCTTGGTTTTCCTCTGCTTCACATATCAGTGTAAACCAGGAGTAACTGTGGAGATCAAGTGGCTAGAGAGAAATAGATGTATCTCCAGCTTGGGAAATCTAGCACCTTTCAAACTGTAATATTTGTGCTAATTTTATTTAAAATTAATTAAAATACAACCTAATTAGAGCTTTATTTATATTTATAGCAGTTTAATCACAGTCCAAATACTTATGTAAATAAGTTACAAGCGATTGGTGTTTGAAGATAGAATCGAAATATTTAATGTGTATAAGAAAGCTCAAATAGCACCTTGACTAACTGTAAGAATCAGCATTAATGTAGAGAGATTGTCAGCCTAAGTTCTTGTATTTGATATGCTGTTACTCTCAGAGCATACTCTGTATTCTCTTAAGCTTGTGATAAATAGAAAACAAAGCAGTAATTGGGGTTATCTTTAAGCATGTGGAAACGTATACATGAGAGTGTGGTTTCTGCTCCTGTTTTAAAAATGTGTTAGAAAAATGATGCAGTATTAAATGGTGGAATGCAGGAAATGTGACTCAGTAGAGATTCTGAGGTGGAAGAAGAGTTTGTCAAGGAACATCTATTCTATGCTTATGTTTTAGCAGAGCCCATTAGAGCCTGCCTGTTTTACCTGAGGCTTAGCACTTAGCTGTGGTATGAGGAGCGATGTGGAGCATTGCATTTCTGAGGCTCCTTGGGCTTCCTTGGGCTTAGGAAGACCTTTAAAGTGTGCTTACATCTCCCTATGCTGACAGCTCAAAGAACTGTCTCTGTACCTCACCACACTCGCACACCTACAGCTGTGTGCAGCTTTTCTCTTATGCTTTGAGGGTGGTCAGTGGAGCTTATCAGCATGACTTGTGCCTTGCAGAAAACTCTGGTTTAGCTGACGTCTTCAAACAGATCAGCAAAGTCTAAACATCAAGTGAACGATCCCAGATGGTAGGAAATCATGCCTTAGGTCATGTGGTCTACCAATCTTTTTAATCGGGAGCAGAGAAAATGTCTTTCAAAGGGCTACCACTATGCAGCAGATCAAAGCAGGACCTTGCACCGACCCACAGACCAGGGCTGTGCTCACCTGCTAAACTGCATGAGCTTCTCTTCATGCATGAGCATGGAATATATATTTCACTGATGGAAAATGTAGATAGACCACATGTTCCAGGGTGTGTATATATATATATATATAGAGAGAGAGAGAGCACATGCTGGCAGTGTGGCATGTATTTCTGTCTTGTCTGGCAGATTGCACCAAAGAAGTCTCAGATTTTATTGGATCAACAAGCTGGTGTTTGACCCTCTGTTGTGTAGCTGTTGGCTGAAAATATTATTGAAAGTAGTGTTTGGGCCCAAGATTCCAGCTGTGGACTTTTCATCATGTACTTGACCAACATTTGGAAAGCCCTTGTGCAGTGCTGGAAATAAGAACTCTGCTAATAGCATCTTTTATACATGAGTTAAGACTGAGGAGTATCAAAATGGTGATGGGATGTGCTACTTCCTAGTTTTAATGCTCCTCAAAAAATAAGGTAATAAGACATCTTCTCTAACTCATGGTTTAAAATGTGCAATACATCTTAAACCCACTTAACCTATTCATTTTTTTGCAACTCTATAAATTATAACTCAACAATGTAGCTTCTTTTTTTTTTTTTTTTTTTGTAAAACAAACCAAAACAAAAACAGCAGAAATGAAATGTCATTTATTCTAATTCCTAGATGTTATGGTCTAAGGAAAATTTCAGTACTATGCAGAACATTCAGTTCTTTAGCACTGAATACTGAGTTTCACTTTTCAGAACAATGCCAAGTCACTTTTGGTAACATTTAGTTCATTGTTGTAGTGGTTACCTTCTCTGTTGTATTTTCCTCTTAACCAGTTTCTGTTAATCAAGATTTATCCAGCCTAGTATCTCCTTACAGTAATGATAAGAATAAAGTAACTACCATTCTTTCTCACTTTGAGTATCATTGCAACTGAGAGAGCGATTTGCACAAATCTGCAAATGCTGGCAGATGTGCTGTGATCCTGATACCTTTTGGTCCCTCCTCTTCTAACAGCTTTTCACTTTACACTCCTCCCGATTGTCTCTTTCCTCACACTTTTCTTGCAGCCTGTCCAGTAGTAAGTACATGTGGATAGAAGCAGTGCTGGATTCTGGAGTCAGTTTTTCTTACTGCAGCAGCTGTGGCTGTGGCTGGCTTTTTCTTTGGTTTGTGTGATTGTTCCCAGGTCATCAGTGTGCCTGGCCCTGTTATTACTGTGTAATTACAGTGGGTTAGGCAGCTGTTGAGGCAATGTTTTCCTTTTTCACCGCCCCCTTGCTGCTGTTTTGTCTTTCATGGTTATTTTTGATGTGGAGGACAGCTTTCGTGCTGGTAGGTGAGAATGCAGCAGTATTGATGGCTGCCTTACTTAACTTTACTAACCTGAGAATGACCCCTTAAGGACCAGTCCTTACTCTTTTCAAGGGGCTGATTCCTCTGAGCACAGGTGTCTTGACAAGTTCTAATGTCCCTTTTGTCACATGGCTTCTTTCAGAATATGACAGAATACCATGCAGCAATACAACTTTTTGTATTGTGAAGGGGGCTGAAGAGATAACATTTAAGGGGTAATGCATATGTTATGTGAGAATGAAAAATGTAGAAACAAACCCATCAAGCGTCAGTGATAGATCACTGGGAGCAGCACAGCTCCCTTCATAAAAAGTTGAAGTGGTGAATGATACGTCACTGTGGGGAAATACCCTTTATATTAAGAGGGAGCTAGTGAACAAAGCCAGGATCTTGCACAGAGTAACTGTTAATCTGTTCTGACACATGCTAGGTAGTCTAATTTCTGTTGTAATTCTCTTGAAAGCTGAGAGCAAAGTACCTGTTTAAGTCAATGTTGAAACATTTAACAATGTCCGTTATGATCGGGCTCCTATATTTCCCTATCTGTAGTCATTTTTAATTAGTCCCTCCATCATTGTTCAATATCATCTCTAATCTGATATTCAGTGCAATGCATTTAGAAGATACATAGGAAGAAAGCGTAGAAAATGTGACATCACTTTGAAGGTAGAAGAGAAAAATGCTCTCCAGACATGTTTCTATGTTTCTCTGGAAACATAGCAAGACTGATTCTCAGGCCAGGCAACCAGGCAAAATAGCCTGGTTATTGAAACAATAATAAAGATCAAAATTAGCAAGGAGGGATTAATACGATATAATAGAGATCAGTTGATGGGGCTTTTATGGGTGGAACACAGACATTAGACCTCTACAGAAGAGTCAGCAAGCATTTGAATGGGGTGATCTGGTTGAATGAGTGTATTTGGGTTTTGAAAAAGCTTTCGACAAGTGCCCTGACCTAGATTTCTCAGAAAACCCTAAGCTGTCATGTATTCTCTAGTGGCTTAATAGCTGATAGGAAAGGGGGTTAGATTCAGCGCTGGAGCAGAGTTGACCACAGTGTCAAATGGAGGCCCATGCTGTTTGTTGTCTTCCTAAATGGTTTGTGTAAGGTGGTGAAGCTACCTGTTCAGGCTAGTCAAAGCTACAACTGACAATGAGAGCTTGTGAAAAGATCTCATTGTGCTGAGATTACTGGGAGGATAAGGAGGCAGATGAACTTTAAATAGTAACTAACACAAGGAAACGTATATTGGAAAAGCAGCTCTAACTCTGGATGCACAAATGGTAAATTGTAAATAAATCGGTCATGACCAGCCGTCATGGAAACTATAGCATTATTTTTGTTGTTGTGAATCTGAGCTTCTGAAGAAATGCCGTATTTGACTGTTCAGGAGGCAAGAATAAGCATCTTTAGTTGTAACGGGGTCTCTGAAAGATATAAAGACATGATCATGTATTTGAACAGCCACTCACTGTTCTCTTTACTGACTTTCTTCCTGGATGTATTAACTTATAAGAAATTTAATAAAGGATGGTAAGAACTAAGGAAGCATAATGGTTTTCCGTACTCCCCCTCTAATGTCTCCAAAGGACCCTCAGAGGTGAGCTGTTTCTGTTGCTGGATCTGATACCACTACATGCAGAAACACTAACGTGCTCTGCTGCCAGCAGAGGCCTGGACCTAAACCTCTGGAGAGCATAAAAGGCCTCACCAAACGTTAACATCTGTACCTGGAGTTTTAAGTTCCTTATTTGATTTTCGCTTTCAGAGCTGCGCTGCGGTGAATATTTGCTTATCCTATCAAATAAACTTTGCTATAGCCAAAGCACAGGTTCAGTGGAGAGATTCCCTATGCATTAAGTCCTTTTCAATTGGTTTCAAAGTTAAACGAGTAAGAGTTATTCTGAACTGGGGTAGAGGGCAGTTGAATCTAAGGAACTCACTGAACTGAGCATCAGCTCAGCAAAGGCTGGGTATTGCCAGAACTGCTGGAGGGGGCAGGAATGTGAAAAGACTGTATGGCCCGTTCTTGCACTTGAACTCAATTACTGATCGTGTGAACCCAAGGTTTAAATTTGTTCTTATCTAACATCATCATCTCCATGCATATCATGCAGTTCTGCTGTGGTGAAATGGAACTTTGTGGCTTTCACAGAGATTGAATATTGTAGTGACTTACTACAGCAGAGGTTCTGTATGTACGTATCTTTTGCAATTTCTATTTATAATTTCTCATTGTTTCAAGTAATGTCTTGGAAGGTTGGTTGTAAATATCGTATTAACTTCTTTTACATTTCATGAATACCAGATTATCTATTATCATAAATTCAGCAGTGGTGTGTGGATTTATCCTTTGATACAAATCTTTAATTATACCTTATGTTTGCTTTTCCTTGCTAAGAGTGCAAAAGGTTATGCACTCTTATGGCTGCTTGGAGGGTTTTCAGTATTTAGGAACAAACACCAAGCAGTAAAAAGTTTAAAAATAAAATTAATCTGGAGTTGTAAGTCTGTCTGAGACATGTGTTTTATATGATCAACAATGATCAAACTCCCATTATCAATATAAGCTAAATATAAAAGGAATTTTGTTCACTACCAATAGATGTTACAATACAAATTTCATACCTTTCACTTGAACGTGCAAAAAACATCAGAGTCCGAATCATTTATCTGAATCCTACTTAAAAGGCAATGATCCAATACACTATGATTCTTGTAACTGAATCATTTTTGTGGTCTCTCTGGGTGTTATTAAATTTAATGTCAGAATAGTAGGAAAGACGTCTGAAAGCCATTTAATACTGTCACTGGAAAGAAGTTAGATTGTGCTCGATTTCTGACATTAATGTGCTACTTAAGGTAATTTATCATATTGTGATATTAAAAAAGACATCCTTTTTACAGTGGCTGCTGTGTAGCATTCTAATTTGCTATTTTTCTTCAGCATGGTAGGAAACCTTTTTCATGCATAATGTTTTTTCTGGAGTTCTATTCAGCCCATTCTTTATAATACCGCATCACTTACAACAGCAACTTTAAGTGCTTGTCTCTTTCAAGGATCCTTTCTTTTTTTTTATGTTAGAATGACTGAAGCCTCCTATGTGAGACAATAGAAGGGGAGCTTTTATAGAGAACCTGAATTGTATATACCTGTCCAACAGAAATATCTGACATATTGGTCTCCATTTATGTGTTTTAGGCATCTACTTTCTTTTATGCTTTACCAAGCCAAAGCTTATGTACTGCTAATATGATTTACTGATCATGCAGGGTTTTCTTAAGTGTGCTGCATGTCCCATTCACTGGTTCTTATGATGGTTTGATGACAGATAACAAATAGGTACTTAATTTTGTCATCTTTATTGCTGCTTGCTTCCTAATGACTAGAGTGTTATTTCTGATATAAATCACATATCGTGCTAAGTACTTTTCAATCCACATGCGTAGCCCTATACAGTAAAAAGTATGTACCTCCCTGCTGAAATGCACTGAACTACTTAAACAAAAAAGTCAAAAATTAGATTAAAATACACAGTTTCTTCTATTTTGCTTTTACCTTTTAAAAATAAAATAATTTTCTTCCTGTCTCCTGGGAGTGGAGAATCAATTCTTCTTAATAGAGTACAATACAGAAGTGATTTTTTTTTTGAGGTTCTCCCAGGGGAGCTAAATGGTCTATGCTAGCATAGCAATTTTGCATATAAATTTGCCATCCATCGGTAGTGGCAGCAAGTGAAAGGCTTGTAAGAACTACCAATTTAGCAAGGGTTATATATCTGTCAGTTACAATTAAATCCATGAAAAATATTGGCTCTGAACTAAGACTTTTCTAATTTGATTTAGACTGTAGTGGAGAAACAAGTGATTTCATTGGCAAATGGCCTTTATTCAACTGAATGTGAATTCTTTGTAATTTCTTGCTGAGAAATCTTAATTCAGAATGGTGGATGATGTCTAAACACAGTTATTTAATTAACCTGCTGTTATACGCCATTTTGTGAACACCGGACAAGATTAACTTCCTGGCTGTGTGATGCCTGTCAAAGATGTGTGTTTCCAGGGAATATTTAGTGACCATTCAAATTTGATATAATGACATTTATTGCTAAAGACCAAATTGCGTGTTCATTTAGGGATTATGATAGTGTTGCAATCTAGAATACAATCAGCATTTTTGGATTCCAGTATAGTGCCAGCACTTTCCCACATCACAGAGAGATAAAGTCAGGGAGCTTATTTTAACAAAATGAAAAATAAAAAAGGCTTCAGCCCATGTATTTTAAAGTCTTACATCCTTTTAATACATTCCTTCTGCTTTTTTTCCTTGTTGTTCTGTTTGATTTGAAACTTAAATGTATAAGCATCAAATGATAACAAAGCATCACCATAAACACACGAACACTGCACATCCATTGATTTCAAAGGAAGCACCATATGTTACAGTTATGCCTCTGTTAACATACTTGGCTGGGTCAGGGTCTTAATTTCCTCAGCATTCAAAATGCCATGGAGTATGATAATTACTTGGTGAATTAGTAGAGTTTTTTTCTGTCTACATGCCTGCCCCAAATTAAACTCTGTAGATTATTTGGCATCCTTTGCTTCACTGAAAGATGAAGGATCAACTTGATGATATATGCTGCAATTTTTGTAAACATTCTCTGAAACAATATTGTAGGAGTCTACGGTAGTATTAGGGATGGAATCCAAATACTCCTATTTCTTTGTTTCAGGTGTGATAGTCCTTCCCCTTCCTCTGGTATCAATGTTGATAGCCCTTCCACCTTTCTTGATTACATGGTAATAATCAATGTGAACCTGACTGTCTGAGTCTCTTGGCTGTTTCTGTCTAAAATTGTGTAGGTTTATGTCATTCTCTCTGCTATCACTGGCTCTTCAGCCTTGGATGTGATTTCTCCTGAGATGACGCTTGCCTCACTGGTCTTCAAGGAGTTTCATGTTCACTGATGCATGGCTTTGCTGTATCTCCATTCAGTTCAGCATATCCAAAATATATGGGATGTATTAGAAAAGACTGCTAGCTTGCCTCTGGCCATCAGTCTCACATTCATGTCTTGCTGTCAGAGAGTTGCCTTGAAATTTGGTTTTCACGGTTTCTTGGTCTGTCTTTTGCTTTTCCCAAACCTGTTCTTTGACACTGACGTATCCTTGATGTCTTGCGCTATCTTGACCTGTCCTGCAGCCAGACTGTTACTTAGGTTGCTGTCACTCCCTCATCCTGCTCTCTAAACTCCATCTGGTACCTTATGTGAAGTCTGGAGGTCACCAGCTCACGTGAAGAGGATGTGTGGGGCTGTTGCTCCTGGAGATCTCAGCATGGGAACAATGTGGGGAGAGGGCAAAAGGTCTCTGGTGACTGTTAGGTGTGAAATGGGGTAGACAGTAGTGATGGCCTGCAAGAGAAGAAAGAGTGGTGCTAGCCAGGATGCATTGTCCTCAACTTCTGAGGAGATTCAGTGTTTAGGTCAGAATTGTTAAATATGCATTATATTTAACTTTCAAAATGGTCAAAAATGTCCAAGTCTAGAGCTTTGGGTTGGGGTTCCCACAGACTACTGATATTTGAGTGTTTAACAGGATCTGTAGTTCTGTAGTGGTCTCATCAGATATTTCTAAAAAAAAACCTGTATGGGTCTTAGTCATAGCCATTGTACCTCACATAAGTGTTTTTTTTTCCTTCTTCTGACATGTGAACAAGATGTTTTTCTTCTTCATAAATCTGCCTTTTGCCAGCTTGTCTCACTTAAAATTCTTTATATATGCATAAAACAGTGTTGTGGTGTTTGCTTTTATGCTTCAGTATCCACCTACTGGGTATGCCCCATGGCTGGAGAAAAGGAATTCTGGTTTGCAGGTGTGTGCTTTCAGAGCACTAACTTCCACTGTAAGAAAATCAATTTAATTAAAAAAAAAAAACCAAAAACATAAAAAAAAAAAAAAAAAAAAAAAAAAAAAAAGGACCTTGATTGTTATGAATCTTTCTTGCCAGTGACAGTTTACATTATACCCATTGTTGTGTTGAGTGGGTAGACTTGTGACCCTATGCCACTCACTCCCAGGGCTTTTCCAAATTCTGTGCTCATTTATTTATTTATCCTTTAGCAGCATATTCAGGATGTTTGCCATCTTCTTTTCCCAAACACTTTTGATTTTAATAGGATTTCCTTCAGCAGTTCTGCTGACCTCCTAGTTCCTGTGGAAACATAAGTCTGGAAAGTCTAATTGGGTGTTAACCCCAGCATACAAAACCCCCAGGATTAGAGTCAGTTAATTACTGAGTCTCAGCAATATTTGGTATCTCTGTGAATGTGTATGTAAAAATTCTTGCATCCTTCATGGTTATAAGCTTTTACCTGTAATTCATTTCCTTATTCTACATCTTTGTGCGACACTGGAGAAGAAAGAAAAGAACAGTGCAACAAGTTACTAAGAATTCCCATTTATAACAAGGAGGTTCATCCTTGTCACAGGAAGCATTTGCCATTTTAGCTCTCTTTATGGAGTCTACAAGCAGCTGAGGCAGAGATGGCCTCATTCTGAGATGACTCTTCTGGGATCACCTTATTTGTATTGCTTATTGCTTTTTCTTTTGGTGCTCTCCCTCTGTTGGCATTACTTTTAACTCTCCTATTTTTCTTTTTCTTTCCAACTTATCTTAATTTTCTGTTTCTTCATTTGTTCTTTAAGTTCCTCCTCTTGTTGTTTCTTTGCTTCATGCAAGTATTACCAGCAGCTGGTACTGCTGCAGTTGGATCTGTGCATCAGAAGTGGCCATACTGCTGAACATCTGCCAACAGAGGATGTAATCCTGAGTGGGCCTGAAATTAATGTTATTGCATTTAATTCTTGTCATTCATTTCATAAGCAAAAAAAAAAAAGCCCACATTTGAGTGCCGTGCAGATATTGCCCCTGTGCCGTCTAGTTACATTTCTCTTGGAAACTTTTGCTGTAAAGATGAATATGACCATTGAAGGTTGTTAGGAGTTGGAATCTGATCCATTATGGAAGAGATTTGGTGTCTTTCTGCTGGTCTCAAAAAGCTGATTTGACACGCACTGTTTTTCTGGGACTTAAGCCATCTTTTTGTTAGAGGGAGGAACACTGATGGAGGAAACTTGCTGTTTGGGTCAGGAGGAATACGATTTTCCTCGTATCCAAGCCCTGGCTGGTATAATCTAGTAGTAAGTGTAAGAGAGAAAAGAAAGTACTGTTTAGGAAAATTCTTTGAAAATAATGTATATTTTAAGATTTTTTTTTAATCAAGTCACCCTGAGGTGGGCATTTGTGTCTTCTGTAACTACATACATATATATGTTTTTCTCTTTTTCCGTAGGGTGGTTATTTTCTGGGTGTTTCAGTTGCATGTCAAGGTTGGGCTAAGAGGCTAATACACAAAACTGCCTCCATGGAGCTTTTATAGGGAAGCAGCCTTGAGTCTGTCACCTCTGATGCACTTTGCTTTTGAAACAGCTGTTTCATTTGTTCTGAGGTTCAATTATGTTCCGGCACTGCATTTTTATATTTATATCTGTATAAAAGGGACAATATTTTCATATTCACAGCAGTGTAAGTGAAAGGAAAAGAAGAGGGGATTGCTTGAGTGAATAGGTGGAAGAGTTTGCTGCTGTCTTTGCCTCCTGCAGTGCTTACTGGAGGGGTCAATTGTTTCTTAAACTCTTGGTTAGAAAAAAATGTTGGGGGAAAAAGCTTTTATAGCTGCTTTCTGAGAATACTTTGTGATGACACTCAGTCACCTGCATGGCTGTGCAGGTGGTGCCTGCGTGCACCTCAGCTGCCACAGAATGGAGGAGATGGAGAAATGGAACAGTTAAGGACTGAGATGAAAATCATCAAATTACCTGTTCTTAATGAAGGCAGGGATGGTTTGTGTGGTGCTTAGTGCTGTGCTCACTTGTCCATTATGATTCTTCCTGGTCTGGGCACTGCGTTTCACTTGTGTGTGCCAGGTGCCAGGGGTATATGCTGTTACCTTCTCACCTTGTCAGGTATGAATGGCAGTCCTAGAGGATGGCTCAGCCTGCCCTGGGGGTCTGTTCCTTGCAGTGCTGAGGAAGGCAACATTTCCCGACCATGCTATGCTGAAGTTTGTTTTCAACTTCAGGTTTTCCTTTGCCGTTATTTTTCAGGATGCAGGACTGATGGGGAGGTGGTGACTTCAAACTGCTTTTTTTTTTTTTTTTTTTTTTTTTTTTTCCGAAGGCAAAGAGAATGTGGCAGTAATAAAGAAGCACACCATTTTAATGAAATAGTAATCTCACGACTTAGAATATTCTCAGGCTCTTAAACCCAAATTGCTTTGACAGTTTTAAGATTAAATTTAGCAAAAGCAAGTTACTGGAAAGGAGGCTCTTTCTTTATTAGAGATGCATGCTTTCCAACCCATCTTCCAATGCAACATCCAGCACAGGCTTAGAGCTGAGTATTAAATCAGCAAATGACTTCTGCGCTCTCTGTTTGGAGGGGTCATGTGCTGGATTTGCAGCAGAGAGGTTGCTATCTTTTTCACTCTCCATCCAAATTGAATGCAAGTGCTATAGAAGGAGGAGTGAGTATTTTGTTTGGGTCAGTAGTTGCATTATGGAATGTACAGGTCCCGATGGGTGCTTTGGAGAGCATAGGTGTGTATTCTAGCTCAGCTGGCTGGTGCATTACAGCTGTGGAGACTCTTCACCCAGCAAAACCAGGTGTCCCACTGCTGCTGGGAAAGTCATTTGTTAGCTAGAAGAGTGTGTAATACTGTTGTTCAGCTTGTTCTTGAAGCTTTTTATATTGGCCAAGGAGAGTTACTCTGGCCAAGAATAGCTTTCCTTTAAGTTTGATCTTCTGGTCAAAGCAGAATTGATGATCAGCTGAGTGACATTGCTCCTGTAATAGTCATTTACTGCAGTGCCAGGTGTGTAAAATACATTGGTTCTGACCTGGGAGCGTTCTGTAAGAATAAATCATTGTATATAGGTGTGAGGCAGTATTTCATGGCTTTTCAAAATAAGAATACTTCCAGGAAGCCCAGGAGAAGCAGGTGTGCAGCCTTTGCTGAACTTCAGTGAAACCAGGTCACTTGGCTTCCGTGAGCTGCTGGGAAAATCACAGCCAACATGTCTGAAAGTGCTGCCTTAAAATGCAGTATGTAGGAGTAAAAATGTACTTTGTGAGTAGTTTCTTTTCAAGCTTTTAATGTTTGTATTTCTTCCCTTCTTTGAGACTGCCATTAAATCTTCAGCTAACCACCATGCTGCCTAGCAATAACAGCATAAAGGTGTCTGCCTGGGAAAGCTATAAGAGAGGCACCTGTTTATTACAGTAATGTGAAAAAGAAATTGAGACTTTCCAGATTCGGCTCAGTTTGAATGTGCTAGCTCTCTCAGCTTTGAATTATTCAGATGGATTTTTGGAATGGTTCAGGTTGTACTTTTGGTCACATTAAGCACATAGAAGGTAGGAGACCAAAGTTTTGTTTTCTTTAGGCATGGTATTACACCTACAGTGGATTGTAACTGCAGATCAGAGGTTTGGAAATTGAAACTTTGAAACTGGAAGTGTCAACAGAAGGGACAAAGTGCGCCTTTGAAAGCTAATTTAATGAAAACCCCCCAGGTGGAAACCAGCCTGAAAAATCTGGCTCTGGTTTTGTCCCACGGTTGTCCTGACACACCTAAGTAATACAAATGATCGTGTCTTGGGAGGGGGGAGCGTAACAGGGAGGAATGCTATGCATGTGTTTATCTCTAGCTTGGAAATAAAGTTGTCACTTTCTTCTGAATATTTGCAGGTTAAAGTGATGGTAAGAATTTGTCCCTCTCAAGGAGCACATGAAACATCTGAATCCATGTCCTTCCTAAAGGTAGATCCTCGAAAAAAGCAAATCACGCTTTATGATCCAGCGGCAAGTGGGCCTTCCAATGGAGGTCACAGAAGAGGTATCGTTGCTGTCCCAAAGATGTTTGCCTTTGATGCAGTTTTCCCACAGGATGCTTCACAGGTAACCCAGTCACTTGCGTAAATTTCCTGAGTCTTTTGCATTTCATTTGCCTTTAGAGTACTTTCTGTTTCTACGGAATTTTATTTGAATGAGTTGCCTAACGCTTGGAAAAAAAAAAAAGCCACATACAACAGTAATTAATAGACAGACACTTCCAGTTTAGCCAAGACATAAAATAAAGGGAAATGGATTTGCTGACTGAATTATCTTTGTGCATTTTCTCTTGTTAGTGAAAGACACAGCCAATTTGAAGCTCACTTTTCCATCCAGTTAAGTTTTAACCCATTTGATGTCACAAAGAATCTCCTTCCCCACTGCTCTCAGTGGGTAATGACCATGTACTTAATGTTAAGTGCTAAATGCTGCTCTTAGGAGAAGAGATACAGCTAACTTCATGGTACTGCTATACTGAAGAAGTAGTAAGGGAGCTTTTATGTTTTCATCACCTTTTCTAGTTTGCTTATTCTACATTCTTGACCAAATATTTTATCTTGATGGTGGTGCTAATGATGTGTGCCTCTCATGCCCTGCAAAAGGCTCTATTTCTACAGTAGTAGCCCCTGACATTAAATCTGATATGTAGATGGCATGGTGAGTATCTGACAGGACTTTTGTTGTCAGAGAGTGATTATTAAAGTTAGATTTTATTGAAAGAAAATAAAACACAAAATATTAAAGGTGATAAAGATATACTAATGCTGACAAAAGATATTGAGATATAGCTCAGAATTCCACACTCATATCTTCTCCTAGGATGTTATTGACTTTTTGGGTTCCAAAGTAGAGATACAAAAGTATCCGTGAAATCTAAGTTCTAGCCAGCACTAAAGATGGAGAATATGTCCTACACAGCTCCACTCCTACTGCAATGGTAACTACGCCAGTACACCAGTCTGGTGTTGAGATCCTGCATAAACCCAAACTGTGTCTTTCTGCAGAGATTTGCAACCGTAATGTCAGCATTGGTCTAGAACTGGAAATGGCTTTGTCTTACAGATACTGAAACGCCTGTGGTCAGCCCCTCCTGCAAGGTGGCTGATCACAGCCAGCTGCTGTGCTGGTTTTGACACAATCCTGTGGATCCTGCCCCCTGGTTTGGTCTAGGCACTTTCAGGTGCTTGTAGTGCACCACTTGTGTTTCTTGGTGATGTTGGCCAGCCCACCCAACTTCTGTGCAGACATCATTCCTCGAGGCAAGCTCACTGCCAAGAAGCTACAAACAGCTTTATCATTCACTGTAGTTACGTATTTAAACCTTTCCCTGCCTCCACCACCCCACACAGTTGTTGTACATAATACATCATCATGTCGTATATTTGAAACCTTCACTGATGTGGATATGCAGGTTTTAGTACACTCAGGTATTTTAGGAAGTTATTGATGATACTGTTTTCCTTGGAAAAGGAAAATGTGATGCTATGAAATCTTATTCAGGGATCTTAATGCATTTTCTCCAGTCTGAACGTCTTTTTAATTCCTGTGAGCACTCCTGAGCAGCTTAATTTCAGTGGAGTTGCTACTATTGCTGAATAGCCTTGGCGAAGCTATTATACCAGCAGGAAGCCTGGTTGGATAGCATTCAGTTTGGTACATTAGTCATAGAATCAATATTCCAAGAAAATTGGTTTAATAGAATTGAAAACTATTTTAGGGCTGTAGTAGCAGGTTTTTTGTTGTTGCTTTTTTTAAGATAGCACAGTTACTGAAATAATAGGACGGATGCCATAAAAATGGGAAGAATATAAAAATATTGAGTCATTTCATACAGAAGAGTTGTGAAAAACATAGCGGTATATTCTCTTCTACTTATTTGTCTCCAATCTTTCTTTCAGGCAGAGGTATGCTCTGGAACAGTAGCAGAAGTAATCCAGTCTGTTGTGAATGGTGCAGATGGTTGCATATTTTGCTTTGGTCACGTCAAGCTTGGTGAGCTCCCAAATTCGTTACAGTTAATTACTATGTCAGTCTGGTAATTACATGCTGTCAGCTCCTGGAACAATAAACCTGGAGTATATGAATAGATTAGAATTTCTTTTTAATTAGCTTTGCAAACTTATCATGGTTTATTTCTACACTGGGATTGTAAGTTTTAATTTGAAAAGGTAAAATGTAACATCAGATTAGCTTATTCAAGAGCAAGTTTTTATATAGGTGCATTGTGATGAAAATCAAAAGATCAGAGATGTTTTTAAGATCTAATTTGCTGTAGGTCAGAGTTACAAAAATGGCAAAACTAATTGAATAAATAGTAATGGATTAATAATTAAGTACTTGGCATTTTTTGCATTTGTTATTTTCCGTTATCTGTGCAGCACGTGGCATTGCATATAATGTGCAACGGTGATATGTAGAGAAACTGTCTTTTACAAGAAAGGTGGATTAAGTTCACGTTTGTCCTTTCATTCTAGGAAAATCTTTTACAATGATTGGGAAAGATAGTTCCACACAAAGCCTTGGTATCATCCCCTGTGCAATTTCTTGGCTCTTCAAATTAATCAATGAACGTAAAGAAAAAACTGGGACTCGTTTCTCTATTAGAGTATCTGCTGTGGAGATCAGTGGCAAAGATGAAAACCTTAAGGATTTGTTAGCTGAAGTGGCCACTGGCAGCCTTCAGGATGGCCAGTCTCCTGGAGTTTATCTAAGAGAAGATCCAATATGTGGAACCCAGGTATAGTGGATATTCCAACATAGATTTTCTGAGTCTGAATTTCTTCTACTTTTTATTTTCTTTCATCTGACAGCAATTATGACAACTTTTAAGATGGTTAAAAAAAATAAATTGCTTTTAATCTGTTAAGTCATGCTCCCAGGATGTACAGATTTGTTTCTTTTAGTTTTCAAGAGATTTAGCTAATTCAGAAAGAAAAAAAAAAAGCTCCTCTGCTAATTAGACATTTTACTGTCTGCATTCCAGCTTCAAAACCAAAGTGAGCTAAGAGCTCCGACAGCAGAGAAGGCTGCCTTTTTCCTTGACGCTGCAATTGCTGCCAGAAGTACCAGCAAACCTGAATGTGAGGAAGAAGATAGGAGGAATTCACACATGCTCTTCACTCTTCAC
Organism: Lagopus leucura; assembly: GCF_019238085.1. Lineage (NCBI taxonomy): Eukaryota > Metazoa > Chordata > Aves > Galliformes > Phasianidae > Lagopus > Lagopus leucura. Next base: position 33,906,134 of record NW_024962250.1, read on the forward strand.
ATATATCAGTATCGCATGGAGAAAAGTGGCAAAGGAGGAAGTATGAACCTTCACATATTCTTAATTTTTAAACGACTTGGGTTTGGGTTAGCTTAACAGTAATTGGCAATAAACTTGAAAAAGTGAAGTGAACCCTTGAGTCAGTCCACCTACAACTTCAGTAGCTTTTTTCTTGCTATTAATATTTAATTTGGTCATTAGCCTATGCTGTATTCATTATTTTCTTCATTTGAATAAGTTTTGAATACCCAGTCTGGCTGGAGCCCATACAGGCACATAACGTACAACTGTTTTTCCTTTTTGTTTTAGTGTCTGGAGGACGCAGCCGTTTGCATCTCATTGATCTAGGAAGCTGTGAAAAAGTGCTGAGCAAGAGCCGAGATGGAGGAGGCTCTTTGTGTTTGTCTCTCTCTGCCTTGGGCAATGTAATTTTGGCCTTAATTAATGGTGCTAAACACGTGCCGTATAAGTAAGTCAATTATTGCATGCATTAGCTTAAATTTGTGGCTGGTGTTACCTGAGCAATGAATTGCATAAGCATAAGCAATTTACTCTGCCTAAGATGAAATTAAAGGAAGTTCTGTCAGAGAGGGATGTGTCTTAATATTACTTATGTGTTAGATACATACATATGTTTATCTACCAACATGACGTTCTTACTTAAGTGATCAGAAATTGTATGGATATTGGTATATGCTTGATTTGGGCGAAATGCATATGTTGAAGAGAGTTTGATTGTTGAAGAATGCAGGAGGAATGACAGATTTTTTTTTCTCTTCTGTTTCTTTTTCAAAATTTAGAAACTTTTGAAATTTCAGAAGATATTAGAATATTTGTAAAGTATGGTCATCAAGGGGTTTTATTTCACTATGCTATTTTTAGTGGTACATTCTAATTTTTTCAATAAAAAAAAAAAAAAGAGAAAAGGTGACCATGTTGCACATTTGTTTAGCAGAAGGGAATATACAGGTATATTGCTTTGTAGAGTATGCTTGACAATAACGTTATGCCAAACACATCTGTGGGGAGCCCAGCCTAAAGACAACATTCACAATGTAAACACTCCTGCCAGAAGTTGGCCTTCTGCCCTTAAGTTTAATTTCTGCTTGTCTTTTTAATTTTGTGTCTTCATTATCAATCATGTCATTCCACTTATCTAGTGTTGCATCTCAAACAGGTGTTCCTTTTTTCTGTATTAGGCTGAAAGTAGATAATTTCCTCAGGCTAGTTGCTAGGATTGTGGATGGAGTACAGAATGAATAGGCTAGAATAAGGAAGGGTGCCTGCTATGATTTCATGAGCACAGACATGATAGTAATTCCTACATTTCAGGCCAGCTTAGGATGGTGATAGGAAACAGCCTCCAAAGAGCCTTGGGTAGATATGTTGGAGACCTGTGGATGACAGAATGTTAGCTATCTTGTCAGCTTTGCTCTCCATTGCTAACAATTGCATCACCTTCTGAAGGAATACTTTCAGAGTGAATTATAGCTTCCCATTTGCCATGTCATAGCAAAGCAAAGCAAAATGGGAACTAGATTAGCTAGGGTGACACTAATAATATATTTCTGATACCTAATGTTGTTATTTTTCTAGGATTTTCTTACCATTTCTGTTGACTTTTTCTCATCAAAATTATATGCCCATAGCTCACAAAGGTTAGATAGAGATGCAGAGTCTGCATGGATAAATATAATGCAATCATGAGCTGCTTGAGCAGTATGAGTGTGAGGTAACTAAACTATTATCAACCATTTTACAGCTGTGTTATGTAACAAACAAAATGAATTATAATGCAAAAAAGACTGATAAATTGTCCAAATTTTGGTATATTTGTCTGTGTACAATTTGATACATTTTTAGTACAGGCAAATAATAGGAATAATTTCTGATTGATATGTACCATAAATGTGTATATCCTTCTGAGAATAAAAGTAAACCTGTGGTGTAAAAATCTGCAAAAAGACTGATTTCTTTAAACTATATTAACATTCCCATTTTTTACACAGAGACAACAAGTTGACAATGTTGTTGAGGGAATCACTTGGGAACATCAACTGCAGAACTACTATGATTGCACATATTTCAGACTCCCCAGCGAATTATGCAGAAACCCTCACCACCATTCAGCTTTCATCACGAATCCACCGAATGAGAAAGAAAAAATCCAAGGTTGGTACACAAGCATACCACAATTAATTCATTTGAAAATGAGCTTTTCTACCCTCTTGGTGGGGGAATATGGGATTTCTCAGCCTTAAGAAGTCATACAAAATGCATAAAAGCTCAAGAAGAGAACTGACAAATGACTTGGCATCAAGCCATCATCCCACCCCCAATCCTTAATCCTGAAATTCACTTTCTGTCTGTTCCAGACACGAATCCTTTATTTCCTTGTATGTGGAACTATCTCAAGCCTCAATTTGTGTTAATTAAAAACCAATAAGAAAGGAACAGAAAACTGTTGAGGACAAAGAGAATGTATAGTATTTAATGTAAACTGCCTGAAAAGGTGTGATTTATGACTCCAGTAAAATTTGTGTTGCATGACCTTGTTACTTTAATTCACACAGTAATATTTTTGCACTAGATGTAGATGTGATAGTACACACAGAGTGCAGAGTATATTGCAAACCTGCTCTTTTTATCAATTACATGCACATATATATACACATATATCAATTCATTTTAATAACTCTTCCCCTGCTGATCATTTGCAGTATGCATCCAGCTCATCTGGAGGAGAGAGTTCATGTGAAGAAGGACATGTCCGAAGACCGCCCCATCTTCGACCATTCCACCCACGAACTGTTGCCCTTGACCCTGACCTTCCTGTCCTGAGTATATCTAGTGATCCTGATTATTCCTCTAGCAGTGAACAGTCCTGTGATACTGTCATCTATGTTGGTCCTAATGGTGCAGCTTTGTCTGACAGGGAATTGACAGATAATGAAGGTCCTCCAGAGTTTGTTCCCATAATCCCATCCCTGAACAAGAAGAGAAGTAAAGACAATTCTGCCAGCGGTAGGAGTTCTGACAAGGACCATTTTAAATGCAACACTTTCGCTGAACTGCAAGAAAGGTTAGAGTGCATTGATGGAAGCGAGGAACCTATCAAATATGCTTGTGGAGAGACTTCTGTTACATCCAATTGTAGTCCAGTGCCCGGAGGTACAGAAAACACACAATCTAAACTGATAAAGGAAAAACTGTCTTCTCCTGGAGGATTTAAGAAACCAGTTTCTCAAGAATCTGCATCTCCAAAAAAAGGGCATAATATTCCTTTCCAGAGTATTGCACCAAGGGGTGTAAATGGTAATTGTCATGAAAAGAGCACACCTCACTTGAAAACAGAGCTTTCTGTGCCACAGAGCAGAGCTGACAGCACAGTACTGGAGGGAGAGAGGGAGACAATCACTGATTCCCTGCAGTTGTCAAGGTGTAGCCCTTCAAAGAACCCAGAGCAGAATAAAGTCACAGCTGAATGTGTCGTTAAAGAAAAGTCTTTGTATGTGAAGAGGCCCTTGCCAAGCCCAGCACCCCCACCTCCACAGCAGAAAGAACAGGTGCCAAGTTCCAAAGCTCAGAGTTTGGAGCTGGACAATAGCAATGCAGTTCGGACTCCTCCTGTGGGAATGAGCAAGCAGATAGCAAACAAACCTGAACAAAACTCTGTAGGCAGCACGTTTCTGGTTAGTAGCAATGGCCAGAGTCAGTCAGGTGCTATAGAGGTACACAGCTTCCGATCAGCATTCAGAGGTAAATGTTTTGATCGAGATATACTAACCACTACGGTGACTTTACAGCAGCCCGTTGAGCTGAATGGGGAGGATGAGCTTGTTTTCACTGTGGTGGAAGAACTGTCCATCAGTGGGATTATGGATAATGGAAGACCTTCCAGTATCATTAGCTTTAACAGCGACTGCTCCCTTCAAGCCCTTGCATCGGGTTCAAGGCCGGTTAGTATTATCAGTAGCATAAACGACGAGTTTGATGCTTATACCTCACAGGAAACTTCTACTGGTGTAAATATTGATATTGTTGTGCCCTTTGCTAAGGATCCCTTTACCAGCAGCAGACGTTCCTCCATCAGTTCATGGCTCAGTGAAGTCAGCATTTGTACAATTGAGAGTGATGGAGCTCAGTCAAGTGACAGTTTTGTAGCTCAGACATCTTACAGCTGTAATAAGTCTGAAGATCCCTTCAACTTGGATTCACACAATTTATCTGTCCCTTTGAAAAGCGCTCTGAATGACAGTGGATTTTGCTTCTCTGAACTGGACAGTGAGAGCATGAGTTCTAGCAAGCTGTCCTCAGGATTTGGCAAAAGCCCTCAAACCTCTGAAACTACCAAAGCATCTCAGATTAAAAGTGCTTTTTGTATCTCTGATCAGCCTGTAAAAATAAAATGTAATTCTCGTGATACGCCTGTAATAGAAACAATACATTCTAGTCTTCCTAGGAAAACAAAAACTACCTCGTCTCCAATCCACAATAATACTGTCATCAGCTATAAAGACCTGCAGAATCCACGTGGTGCATTTGAAGATCCCTGGCTGCTGCGCACAGATAATCAGCTGGAAACAAAACCCACAGATGCATTGTTGTCTCCAAAATCTCACACATTTGGTACTGACAAGCAGCCAGGAAAAGCTGCCCAGTATTTTGGCACATCATCTGGGCCAACGAAATCACAAACTATGCTTGCCTGTTCGCAGAGGGTTGTGGATGGTTGCGAAATGGCCTGCAAATCCTCCAGTGGAGCTGCGAAGAAGTCAGAAGCTGTGATGAAGATGCCACAGCTGAAGAGAGGGGCCACCACATTGGGAGTGATGCCAGTATCGCATGCTAATAACAGTACTTTGTCAGAGGCCATCACCAGAGGGAATTCAGATGCTTCTATGGCCACTGGCAGCTTGAAATCTTCACTGGGAAAGAAGAGCATGCCGCAGAAGTCAAGCATGTTGCCCAGGCCAGGCGGGCCAATGCCTCCAACACCTCCTGTGCGCAAATCAAGCCTGGAACAGAAACCTGTTGGTATGGGAAATGGTGGGGGAAAAGCCTCTAGCCTAGAGTTTGCCAGGGCTTCCACACCAAAGGCTGAAGATGAACTGGATTTGCGGTTGAAAGCTGGGTCTTACTTCAGTGAATGTGCCAGCAGTAGAATGAACCTGAAAGGTGATCACTCTTTGCCTAAGATGACATCAAGCTTGAAGGCAAAGGCATCAAAGAATGAAGCTGTGCACCGCTATGGGAGCCACATGTCTCTGGAGAGGTGTGACAGCCTGACGTCAGTTGGATCCAAAGCAAACTTGGTGAGGGAAAATGGGAGCACTGGTAATGTCCGGGCAGGACGCTCTGTCCCTAGGCTGGGCGTTCCCCCTGTTGCCTCTAGTGGAGCTTTACCATTGACCTTCAACAACCCTGCACCTGGTAAAAGCAGCCAGGCAAAACCCACAGCTAACCAGAAGGTCCAAGCCAGCGGGAATAAAAACCGGGGCCTCTCCGCCAGCGGATCAAAGTCTCTCAGTTCCTCCGTGAAGTCCCTGGCACAGCCAGTGGGGAAGAGCTCCAGTGTGGCTCCTGGAGGAAAGGCTGCACCCCGATCCATGCAGCCTGCTGGTGGCAAACCCGGCCGAGGGACCATCATGGGGACCAAGCAGGCCATGAGGGCGGCCAACAGCCGTGTGAATGAGCTGGTGTCTGGTGGCTCTGCCAAGGTGGGCCACTTCCGAGGCTCTACTGACTCTGACAGTGGCAATGACAGTGGAATTAATCTCAGTGATGAGAAGTCTCCAATCCCAGTGCTGCCATCTCCATACAGCAAGATAACAGCACCCCGGCGGCCTCAGCGGTACAGCAGCGGGCATGGTAGTGACAACAGCAGTGTCCTCAGCGGGGAACTGCCACCGGCCATGGGGAGGACGGCTCTGTTCTACCACAGCGGTGGTAGCAGCGGCTATGAGAGTATGATTCGGGACAGTGAGGCCACTGGCAGTGCCTCTTCTGCACACGACTCCATGAGTGAAAGCGGGATGTCCTCTCCAGGACGGATGAGGAGCCTCAAGTCCCCCAAGAAACGATCTACAGGTGAGGAGTAAAGGGAAGGTGGCCAGGCCACCGGCGCACTGCTGCGTCCTGGAGGGTGTGAAATTCTCACAGCGCCTCCAACAGAAGTGGGCTGGGGCAAGCTTGAAGTGGGGACTGCCTGCATTGCACTTGTGTGTGCATGTGTATTGCTGTGACAGCAGCTACTTGTCATTTATTTCACTTCAAAGCTGCAGGTGTGACACAGGTGCTGCGGCAGAGAGGGCAGGAGAAGGTGCTGAGTGCCCTGGGGCTCTGGCAGCCTCCCTGTGAGGGTGGAGGCAGCAGGTGGCTGCCAGCAGACGGGGACCTTCCTTCCTCAGCAGGGTCAGCAGCGAGCGCAGCCCAGATGAAGAGGGTGTTACAGATGGATTGGGAAGAGTGAAGATATTGAAAGTATTTTCATGAGGATGGAGAGTGCTTTTGTGCAGGCTGGGGAAGAAGGGCAAGAGGGGGGCGGTGAGGAGAGGAGATGGTCTGCTGATGGGAAATTTCTGTGGAGTAGGCTGAGACTTCTGTTTGGGAACAAGGGAATAGGTCTGGAGTGGAGAACAGCATTTGTGTATTAATGAAAATTGTATAAGATTATCTAAAAGTAGGGCCTGCAGGCAGAGCGGGAGAGTGCATTAATACTGCCAGCTAACTGCAAAATTACTGCGTTGCACTGTAGCGAAGGTTTCATGAAAAATGTTTGGAAGGTACTTGTGTAAAAAGAACAGCAAGCCATTGTGGAAGTTGCTCAGAAGTTGCTCTCACTTGCATGCTATGCCAAGGCAGACGCTCTTGACTGTACCATGCAGAGGTGGCATATGAATGCCAGCTCCCCTTTTCTGCTCTCCAGTGCCTCTCCTTGTTGCTCTTGCAGGTGGTGCTCATCTAAGTGTCCCTAGTTGTAGCCAGCTTCAAAATCAGGCTGGTGTGACTGCTGGTACAGTAGTCATTTTTATCTATCTAGCTTGAAGACATGTATCATAAAGAATCATTGACAGTCAGTGTCAGCTAAAGACCAAATTCTTATTCAGTAATCTAAGTGTACTGCAGTAGAGCAGGAATGGATATCAGTGGTGCACTGAATCTTGAGGTTTTTGGTTGGCAAGGGGTAATTTTTGCAATCTGTAAAGACAGTTATGATGCACAATTCTGACAGTAAAATCAAATGAGTTAAAGTGATGTGGATCTATCGTCAAAGAAACTGAGTTGATTCAGTGGGGTTTAAATCAGTTTGGAAACTTAGTGTAGCATTTGCTGCAGTTCTCTTTCCATAGCATACAAACCTCTTAAACCTTTTCCTGCAAATCAATACTAGCAGCTGTATAAGTTGTGCACATATTGAAAAGGCACTACCCAATGATGGATTTCTATTTGTTTTTGCCACAGGAAATGCTTATAATGTCTTTAAAAATGACAAACTAGTTATTTTTCCATTTGAAATTGCTCTATATCAGTAAATTATTCTTGGAATACTTTAGACTTAGAGACCATAATGTATTTTGTCCATGATATGAGGTTTCCTGGGAACTTCATGAAATATTTCTTAGACAAAATGTTTGCACTCCCATTATTGCCATAAAATATATTGCAATCTTTGCAAAGTGTTAGAGATTCTCGATGTTTACATTGCTCCCAACTATGTTGTAGTCAAGCAACAAGTCTCTGCATTTACAGAACCTGTGGAAGAGAAACCTATTCCTGTAGACAAACCTTCTCCCTTAGGTATCACTGGAAACTTTGTACCCTCATCCTTATATTTATAATAGAAATTAGCAAGGATGCAATTAAGAGTAAGGGATGCTTTTTTTAAGAGCATGTAAACTCATCAGGTATCTGTGGAGGTGTATTGGTCTCACAAGGTGTCTGCTGGGGTTTTGTCTCCATTTCATCTGGAGTTTTGTGACAGGGCTCACCTGACAGCCTTAACTTGAATTTTTCCTGTAGAGGTCTTGAGCCTAGTAGATTACCTTGGGTGCACTTTCCTCTGAACAGCACTGCCTTGTCTGTTTGATACGCTCCCTTTAGCAAGAAGACTAAAAGTAATGAAACTCAACTCTGAGAGTAGGTTTTCAATAAAAGGAGGGAGATTTGTCAGCAATGAATTTATTTATTGCCACCATTCAGCCAAAGCTGCTTGTACTTACTGCTAACGCAATGTTTCAGCTTATTTCTGGTGGCCTTCAGCCCTTCTATTTACCCAGGGACTGCACTGCAGCCTTGTTTTAACCAGCCCTATGCAGGTGTTCACTCATGTCATATATAAAGTTCTGCCTTTGAGAGAACGAAGAGAGAGACTTGTGACTGTGAAAACTGCTGGACACCAAAGTGTCAGCTTTTGTATACAAAAGTACTAGCATTTTTCAAGTACACCAGTTGGTTTCTCTTCTAGGAAACTTCTTCTCCTGGGAATTGTGTTAGTGTGGTGGTTTGCTCTTTATTTGTGGAAAAAACAAATCCCTGCTGTTGAGGAATTCATGAGGTTTGTCATACTCTGACTGGTGTGTAAATGAGCAGTGATAGGCATAGCAGTGACAAGCTGCAACTTGATTGATTGCTGCCTTCTGAAGTGCCAAACATCTTTTAATCCTACAGTGTCACTGAAAACGCTGACATTTACCTCCTTTAAGTACTGGTAGTGTGGCTGTGTGGAGGGGACTGTGTGCTCCTGGCAAAGAAGTAATAGAATTGAAGGGATGTTAGCTTTGCTTGTCTTTAACTGGAGGAGGAGATACTTGTCAGCCATTATCAGTATTGGTGGGAAATTACTCTCTATCTCATTTCCATTGCAAGATAATGAATACCATTAAAATCCACCAAAGAGAAGTTAATCCAGGAAAAATGTTTTTCCAAGGAGAGAATAAACAACCAGTGCTCAGACATCTGCTTTGGGAATGGAACTGCTGTTACTCCCATTGACAAACCAACAGGAACGTATTTTGTCAAGGCAGTAACTCAGTCAGCAGCCTGAGGGGAATTACTAAAAGGAAAAGATCGAGAAAAGCATTTCTTCCTAAGTTTCCAGATAACCTAGATCTTCAGTTTGCTGCCATAATGTTCTGCAGTCTGTTAGTCTCCTTGGAATCTGAGGATCACTTGTCTTTGTTATTATAGGTCTCCAGCGTCGTAGACTGATTCCTGCTCCATTGCCAGATGCTGCCTCCCTAGGAAGAAAACCCAGTGTCACTGGGCAATGGGTTGATCTACCACCTTTGCCAGGCACTTTAAAGGAGCCATTTGAAATTAAAGTTTACGAGATTGATGATGTGGAACGATTACATCGACACAGACAAGAGGAAACTGAGGTCAGCACATATTTTATAACAACTGTAGACAACATAAATTACAGTACACAGGCAGAATCCTTGTTTGAATGCTGGAACAGTGTTTGAGAAATAGATTGCAATTAATGCACTATAATTATTAATTTTACAATTCATATGTTGAGGTACCCTTAACACAGAAAACGAAAGTGATTACTATCTAAAATTAATTGTGTTTAACGTGACTGATGATGTAAATGAAAGTTACCAATGAATACATTATGAGAAAACTTCATAATCTTAGCCTAGCTGATGAAACCTTACAGCTTCTCTCAACTGTAGGGTCATTAACTTTTTATGTAAATGACAGGGTTCTATTAAATCAGGGATACACTGAGTTTAATTTACTTGTAATTGGAAAACACTTCACCTAATTCTATTCTAGAGACCAAAATTCTATATTCTTCTGATGCCTTTTTCCCATTTCTTTCATAATAGCCTTTCCAGGATGTTGAGAAGGTAGGAATACTTTTAAGAAAATAAGAATTCATGTTTCCTAGGATTAAGTATAACTCCTTCATTATTATTAGGCTGTTTTCATTTTTCTTTTTTTTTTTTTTTTTTTTTTTTCACTACTGGAAAAAGAAGTCCTCTACAAACTGGTAATTTCAGAATGTATTGGAGGTGTTTGCTCATACTGAGAAGTGCAACAAATGCTTGAGTGACGTAGCATGCTGTTCCTCTACACTGGAATCCATTAACGTGAACTTCTAATAGTAACAATAATAATAGTAAAAACAAAACAAAAAAAGCAACCAAACAAAAAACTCATCTGCCAACTTTAATAGAAGCAATTTGCGTCCAAATGTCAGAGGTCAACTCATAGCAGGCAAATTAATGAGATGTTTTTTTCTTTGTCTTTAAAGGGTCTGATGTATTTCCATACCAAGCTGAAGATACTAGAGAGGCGCCAGCAGCGGATCAGAGAAGTAAAGGCAAAGCACGAGTTTTTGAAGGAAGAATTGGAAGAGACAAAATGCAGGTTGATGATGGACCCAAATAAATGGAAGGAAGACTGTAAGTGTTTTTGCAAAATAGTAGTATGGCAGACATGTAGCAAATTCTCAGCATGTGAGCAGTCCCTCTGACAAAGTTAAGCACCTGCTAAGATACTTTGCTGAAAGGAGACCCAAGCGCTCTGTGACACCATTAGCATTTCTGTGATACAGGATTTTGTTCAGTGATGAGTAGTACCAGAAATGGAAGAAACTAACAACAGAGACTTGCTGTGATTCTTAATATTAAATATTCATATAATCTTTTATTGTCCTTCTTTCCAAAGAAGGAAATGTATTTTCAAATCCATGTTACAGATGGGAAACTGAGGCATGAGATTTGTTCGCAGACTCAGTGATTGAGTTTCAAGGTTAACTGTGGGAAAAATGGAATTATTTCGTAGTTGAAGAGAAGTAAAATGGTCCTTTTTTTTTTTTTTAACCTCATGATAGAATAATGTTTTATTTATGAGCTTCTTATCTTAACATGCTTTTTTTTTTTTTTTTTTTTTTTGTTTGATAGTTGAAGTGGATCCTGATCTCGATAAGGAGTCACAGGAGTACCTGGAGGCACTGGAACAAGTGACAGAGGAACTAGAGCAGTGTGTTAATCTGTGCAAGTCACATATCATGATAGTGACGTGTTTTGATATTGGAATAACAGATGCACAAGATGGAGTAAGGGAAGTGGAGGTTTGAAGAGAGGTTTTTCAAGGGACTGAAGGAAGTGAAGCTGGATTGTCCGACAAGAAGTAAAGAGATTAAGCAGTTGGGAAGTGGAGGAGAAAAAGCGAAGGCTAAAAAGCAGCAATGAATGTTGTAGGAGAAAGAAACGGCTGAGGGATGGGAATGTTCATAAATCATTTGGTGCCTCAACGTGACCTGAACTGTACAAAGAGGAAAGTAGGAACAAGTATTGCTTCTACCAGAGGGAAGTGAAGAAATTTAGTACAAACCAAGACATTAAAAAAAAAAAAATTCAAACAAGCATACAATGGAAGTGCCTTTAAAGTTCATTTGATTTTCATTTTTGTATTTGGTGCTAGAATTAAAGCCAGCAAACCTAAGCAGACTACAAAATGTATTCCTACGAAGTATTTTATACTGTATAGTGTATTTATGACTATATGTAAAAACAAACAACATTGTAGCAAAAGCAATAAGTAAATTATGTTTTCATACCTGAACTTGCCTTCTTGTTTCATAGAAAAGCTGTTTTATGTAGCAGAATTAAAACTGTATTATAATTGTTTTCTTGGTTAGGGTTCAAGATATTTTTATGAACATTTATCTATTGAAAAGGTGTATTATGGCATTTTGAGATGATTGTTTTACCTTCAGGTTTTGTATTATTACTTTTTCAGATCAAAATAAATGTTTGTTTTCCATTTTATATATTCATATATAGATATATATTAACTGCTTACTACTTCCTTGGTTAACCTCACTTCTCACAGACCTGGTCTTTTTTAATGTGAGGAAGTCTACAAAGGGCACTGTGGTTTGTTTTTGGTTTTCTTTTTTCCTCTGTGGCTGCAGGAATTGAGAATTATGTTTATTACCAAAACCCTAAAACAAACAAACAAAAAAAAAAAGCAAAAACTTTTTTGTAAATGTTAAGTTAGGTCCATATTTTTATATAGTTTTGACTATAAATATAGCATTTGCATTTTGAACTTTTAAGACAGATAGTATATCTTTTTACAGTTTTTCTAAGGAAGGCAAACCCTCAGGATCAAGTTTATACATGCTGCATGAGATTTGTGCTTTTTTGAAGGAGGCCACATAGGTGTGGAAACTATTGAAAAATTGTTGCCAAACAAATACTTTTGAAAAGGTTTAATAGTGTATGTAATACCACATTTCATAATGAATCATATTTTCTGATCATCTTCCTTTTTATGGTTTTTTCAAATCCTTTGTACAAATATGTATTATAACAGCTTGCTTCGGTTTTTATCTGTGAATAAAAGATACATCTATTGTTATGATTTCTCCTTGCTATGTACATGATATTGATGTTAGGAAGAGAGGATGGCCTGTGGTACGCAGCACTAAATGTCATGTTATATTATTTCCTCTCCCAAGAGAGAACTTACAAGAGAGTCTTGACATTAGTCATCATAAACCAATCAGAAAACAGGCAAAACGCCAAAGGGTAAAATAAAGAGCAATGATAATACTGTTAGTACTTCACAGTTTACAGAACAAAGACCTGTGGCTCAGATAACTTGTTTCTCATGATGAGACAAAGCAATTATAAGTGGGTCTGCAAACACATGAAAGCTTCAGGAACTGGAATTGAGCCCTGTGCCCCGTTGGACCATCATGGCAAATCACTACACCTATTTCTGACACTGCTGCGTTTGCTCTCTTGTTGGACAGTAGCTGTGCCTGGTCCTTATCTTCCACTGATGCCAGCTGTAGTAGCTCCAGGCAGATTTAATGTAAAGCTAATGTTTCTAATGACACCATCTCGAGTATTTTCAAGCTATTTGTCCAAACAACCTGTAATGTGTAGCATTTTCCCATCTGTCCCTCCCTCCCTCTTTCTTTTCAAAGCCCTTACAGCACAGCATCCAAGCACCACATTCTCTGGCTCTCAGAAGGGGTCCGTTCGTTGGGGTGATAATGCTTTTCTCCTCATTAAATAGCTGGAGGAGGTGGACAGTGAGAGCGTGAGTCTGATGCTTAAATACCTTTATGATTTTTGATAAATTGCAAAGGATGCTCTTCCCTTATCAAAGTCCCTTATGGTTTATTCCTGGAAAAAGCTGTACCGTGTTTGCATACTGGAATTTGGCACTGCTTTGGGTTGTATGCAGGGGAATGTGACATCTAGAATTCCTGGAAGATCCCCTTGCTGATATCCTTGAGTATCAGATATATTTATTTAGCTGTACTTTTTTTGTGCGTGTGTGCAGAATTACACAGTTCTTCCAAACACAGCATTGAAATCATGATGTGGATCACTGACTGCACTGTGGCTTTTCCAAAGCAAAATGAAGAAGGTAGAGGAGCGCTGAGGAATGAGTATCTCTTAGCAAAGTGGAAGGCCTCCAAAATATAGGGCTGAAGGAGAATGCGTCCGTGAGAGTTCTGGAATACAATGCTAGATTTGTTAGTGCTTCCATTTCACTGTTGTGTGGAGATTTGCATCTTAATGGTGCTGCTGCAGCAAGAGTTGACCAGTGATCACCTCTGAGCAGTGGGCACAGCTGTGCAGCTGGGCTCACATCTTTTCAGAGTGGCCTGTAAGTCGCTAATGAATGGCTACAGGAGTTCTTTTATTTGCCAGCTACTTCATTCTCTGGGAGTTCTCTGTTGCTTCTCCCCAACTCTAGCAATATTGTAATACTCTGAGATGAAAACCAAGCCACTCATCATCTACCCCAAATTATATAAACATTATTTGTTTTAATATTCTGCCATGCAGTGTTTACTGTCAGTCTTGCAACTGTTTACACTTTTTTTCCCTTAATTTCTAACTATGCTTATGTTTTCCTCAAAATAGCAAAAGAGATGTTTCAGGGCTGCTTAGTTCCATGTCAACGTGGAAATTGCATATGTATTAGATGCATTTAGCCTCTGGCTTGGTGGCACGAAACAAAACTGAGATGTAAAATAAGGTGAGGCACTGATGGGTGAAATAGCAGACATTTACTTATGCAAATAGTGTTCCTTACTGGTGTTTGTGGATAGTGAGGTATGTTTTGTATCTCAAGTCCTCGCATCCTGTAATATTCCTTTCTTTTTGGCTACTTTTGCAATCCTGTCCAGTTAAGATTCATGCTAACAAGTGTTCAGTTTATAATAAATTGTAAGTGGCCTAATTGCAAAAGGTTTCAAAGAAGAGTTGCAAAAAGAAGTTGGGCACTTTATTTCATCAATTTTCTTTTGAGATTTAATGATCTAAGAGAGCCATTAAACTGCACTCTTAAAGGAATGTGCTTGTTGAATTTGTCACAGTATCAAATAAAACCACAGAATCCCAGTGGTGCTGGAGAAACTCTTGGCAAGCCTCAGCCACAGAACAGTGCTTTCTCTTTTGGTTGTGGATCTTCCCTGAATTTCCTGTGCTCCTTCTTCCACGGGGAACCCTTCCTGGTCCCCTCATGGCCCAATCTACCAAGCAGCTCATGTTATGATTATTTCCAGGCAACAGGATTGCTCCCAGCCTGCCAAAATGTAGTGACAGTTGCTGTATTTTTAAATCAGTGTAATGGTAACTCAATAAAACCTCAGAAATGAAGTGAGAAAGCCAGTCTCTTATCTGGCTACTGGGGTCTCAGGAAGCTGAGGAGAACCTTGGATTCTGGAGATGTTCTCCAAGCTTACTTTTGTATTTTCCCATGGATGTGGACCAGTAAATTAAAACTACTTCTAAGAAGTGGGATTTCAACTTGCTTGTGAGAGTTTACAAGCAAGATGGATGAGGTGGTGGTCACTTCTGTAACTCTGCTGTTGTTGACCAAGAAGTGTACATCTCAGGGGCCGTTTACATCTTTGTAAATGCAATTATTGCAAACACAGATTCCCTACAGACAGATCAAACTCTGTGTAAGCAAAACCTTATTCATTGTATATGTTAAATCTTTTTTTTTCCAAATAGTGTTTCTGTCTAAGCTAAGGCTTTTCTAGGACACCCTAATTGCAGTATTGAAACATCAGTAGTAGTAGACAATGCAACAGAAATATGAGATTATTTGTTCTTTTCTCAGCATGCAGTAAGTGTTTCATTTATTTCTATTTCAAGATGCTCATGTATTTTGTTCCTGGTTATAAACCCATGTTTTCCAGTCACTTGCATTTTATTTTTAAAGTTACGTGTGGAACATAACTCCACCGGCAGCTGTTCTATATTGAGGCTGTGAGCAGGGTTTAAGGCAAAAATGTTGGCTCTAAGATGACCCCTGTATCAGCTGTCCAGGCTGGCAAAAATGGACACAAATAAAAAATGGTGGTGTATTTGGGCCCTGGTTCACTAGAGCACTTAGGCACCTGCTTAAGCAAACAAGTAAATCTGGTTTGTATCCAGCAAAACACTCCAGTTTTGGCTTATGTCCCACTGACTTGGATTTTTTGCTCTAGGGCTTCAGACAGTGTTAATTGCCTTAGCAGTAGTTCAGTGGAGCTATGTAGGTCCTGCTTAAAGTATTTTTTACTTATCAGTGGTATTTGGGAGAACGGAAAGAATAATTCTGTTGATGTGCAATGGTATCACGAGTGCAAATTAGAAAGCAAAAATTGCCTTCCAGGCTGCTCCTGTGCGTCTCATGCCTTCAAGCAGAGTTTGACTTGCAGAAATCTATTTGTGAAATGCAGAGAGTAAGACATAACTCTTGACAGTGTAGGTGTTCAGAGAGATTTATTACCAGAGCTGCAGGGGAACTGCCTGAGGATTGGGTGTATTTAGCACCACAGTAGTCTTACAGCAGCATACTTAGGAGATTGTTATTTCATTTGCTGTTTCCCTTCCTAAGACTCTTCCCAAAAGCTGAGGGGGCTGCAGGAGGGTGGTGGCAGAAGGATAGGAGTTCTTCAGAGCAATTCACACAGTGATTAGATGTGATAGAAGGTGATAGACAACTTCAGTAGCTTGGTTTTGCCACTTTTATGCCTTTTGCTTCTGACTATTGACTTCAGCTTGAGAAAGGTTATTCCTGGCCATTTCCCCATGGCTCCTGAGTGGGAGGAAAGGGCAACAATCCTTTGGCTCTCACCAGAGGTTGGATTATAAAGTGATGTTCATGCAGCAAATCCATGCTACATTTCTGTTTCTCTCCAGTGCATCAGCACACATTCAGTAACATAGTAGGACCAAGAAGGAATGGCCTCAAATTGCGCTGGATGAAGTTCAAGTTGGATATTAGGAAAAATATCTTCTCAGAAAGAGTGGCAATGCATTGGCACAGCTGCCCAGGGAGGTGGTGGAGTCACGGTCCAATTCTGCAGATTTTGTTGCTTCTTTTTTTTTTCCTTTGATGTAAACATTTCCATCAGAGCTTCCTTTCAGGTGTGGCAAAGGAATGCAGCAGCTCATGTGGTGCTCCTGGTCACCCTGGGATGGCTGAAGAAGCGTGTCCTGACTTTTGGAAGCATGAGCCTGCCTGTTACTGAAACTAAATGAAGCTTTGCTGCTGACTTCAACAGGGAAGTACCAGGTCATTAGCTAACACCTGGCACCACAGCCAGTGCATTGCATGGGCAGAGGCAAAGCCCTCAGTCCCAGGGTAGTGACAAGGTAGTCTCAGTCTCCTTATCAGGCTTGCTGCCTGAGGTTACCAGATTGCTTTCCGTGCTGCCCTTCAGAGTACCAGGGACATAATCAGGGCTGCAGAGCACTTGACACAGCTCACGCGACTGTATTTAAAGCATGTTTTAATTAATCTGACCTTGTGTAGGAAAAACCTGCAGAGCCCTAATGCTGCTCTCTGGGAGGTGCATGTGGTGCTCCAGGGCACAGTGCAATGGGTTTGGCCCGTAACTGGAAAACCTGATTTTAAATATAGGTTCACCCTGAGCCTGTCACAATGATGCTCCATTTGTCAACACCCAGCACCGTTATACCTACAGATGCCCCTGATTTTGAAGGGTGCCACTCATTTCATTGCACATTAGCATTTAAATGAGTTATATTTGTACCTAAAAGCTTCTATCTCATGGGGCTAAGTGCTATACAAGCACCATTTTTTAGCCTCAAAAGGGTATGAAGGGGAAGGATGGTGCGGACTGTTGTGTTCCCCTCCGAAAGGGCAATGTAATAGTTCTTAACATTTGTCTCCTGCTTTGTCCTTTGCTGAGTCCTGAGCAAAGCATTCAGACATGGAAGTTGAAGCCTTGCAGACAAGCTCCAATGGGATCCCATTTCCAGGCTGCTGCTCAGTTTTCACAGTGAAGGAGTGTTATTTGCTTTTATGACAGGAAAGGAGAGAAAGCAAAGCTTTCCCTTCAGCTTTTCTCTTCATCTTTTGGGGAGATAAAGAGAAGGAGGAAAATATAATAATATATAAAACACATCTATAAATAAAGGAATTGCCAGAGCCTACACTGTACATTTCTTTTCCAAAGCTGTGTGTGCTGGGCAGGCACTGGGATAGGAGAAATGCTCAATAGAAAAGCCAGGGATGATGTTCTCCTCTAGGACCCAAGTGCTCTACTGTGAGGTTACATTTGGGCTTGGACCAGTGGTGCTAACAGCACAGCAGTCACGTTTATTTGTCACATTCTTATCTTTCAGTTCAGGGCTTCTTCTGCTTGAAGCCCACTGAGCTGTACTGGCATTTGAACAGCATGTGAGAACTGCACAGTTTTGCATCATGCTCAAATTCCACTGCTGGGTGTAGTCATTGAGCCATAATCATCACTAAATCCAAGTTGAAAAGATAGAACTCTGCACTGGTATCAAGATTATTTTTTAGGCAACGACTGAAAATGAGAGGTCTGTGATATTCTCAGGATGCCCTGGAACCCTCTTCAGACCTTTTGTTTCCTTGGAAAATTCCCTTCTCCACTCTGAAGGTCAAAGTTCCTTGCTGGGGTTATCCTTGACAGACAGCCAATCCAACACAAACCAAGCAGCATGGAAGCACTGAATTTCAATCACACAACTTACAGAAATTTTCTTTCAAATCAGAAGCTGGGAGAGCTATTTATAGAACCACAGAATCAAAGAATCATGGAATGGTTTGGGTTGCAAGGGACCTTAAATATCATCCAGTCCCAACCTCCAGCAGTGGGCTGGCTGCTACCCACCAGACCAGACAGCCAAAGGCCTCATCTACATACCCTGTTGGGGAAGACTTTCAGATACACTGGTGATGCACTGACCGGTTTCTCAGAGGGACTAAAACATCTGCGTTCAGGTGTGTAAATTGTAAATGCATAAAATCTCCCCGTTCTCATCCATAGGTCTCATAGAATGGGTGTGACATTGAGGCAGTGATGCTATAAGATCAGTTAATATAATAGATGGGTCTATATATGTTGGGAATGTGGCCAGGAATTTCCGCTCTGAGTGCACCAGGCACGCAGCTGTGCAGCCCTTGCCCTCTGAGGCCTTTCCCCATTAGCAGTGTTAATAATAAGGTTGGAAGCGAGAATTGCAGCCTGACAGCACCATGTGCAAACTAACTGGGAGCCTCTGGAAATGCAAATGCCTGCCCTTCTCTGGGAAAGGCCTCTCTCTGACCCTCGTACAGACTGATCATGATTTTCCAGATGATGGTAGCTGAGAACAAGTCGAGTTCTGCTGGTGCTCCGGGGCCCACGCAAGTTGCTGCATGCACAGCAAGTGGCTCCATCTGTGCTGCTGTTTTCACAGAGCTCCCCACACTTCGCATGGGCTGATCTTGCCATCATCTCCCACAGCAGCAAGCTGTACAGACAGTTGTTCTGCTATTTGTATTTAAGATGTGGCAATACTTCAGCAAAGCGTGGCTGTGTGTTTACAAATGTGTTGCGTAAGGCTTCCCTTTGTTGTGCTATCGTTACATCAGAATGAATTACTGATGTCTTTTGCCAGCTTGCAGCACACTGGCACATATCTAGAATCACAGAATATCCCCAGCTAGAAAGGTCCTGCAAGGAACACTTAGTCCATCTTCTGGCTCCATACAGCACCACCCAAAATCCAAACCCTATGTATGAAAGCGATGTCCCGATGCTCCCTGAGCTCCGGCACTCGGGGCTATGCCTGCTGCCATCTGTAGCCTGTTCCATGCCCACTGCCCTCTGGGGCAGAGCCTTTCCCTGACAATGTCAAGATGGGTGTTTTGTTGGCATTAACCTAAGTCAGACTGCAGTCACTCCCATTGCCCAGAGGGATGCAAGAGCCATGAAATAAAAGCAGCTTACATATGGCACAAGGAGTGACAAGGCTCAGGAGCACAGGGGAAGGGCTCTGCCTTTGGGCTACAGCCATCACAGTGACAACTCCAGCAGTGCTAGTGACTCACCTCACCTAACGGCCCAACCAGAGCTCTGCACAAAGACAAATTACTCTCTTTATTTGCTTTATGCTCGTTTTTGCCTTTTCTAAGATATGCAATGAACCAAGGACAGCGGTAACACGTTTTCATGCCTAAGCAAAAGGGTTGTCCAAACTTGAACTTGTCCAGGGGCCCTTCAATAGAAGCACAGCAATAGTTTGCTTTTATATTGGGTGTTTCAGACATGTTCTGACTACATCATAAAACGACGATAGGAAAATTGCAGAGCAGCTCTAACAGCAGAGAACCCGCGGCTATGAGTGACTATCTCTGAGCTTACCGCACTCCCTCAGACCTTTCCCACACACATCAGTAATAGAATGTATTAATAAAAGGGAGCACTGCCGCACAGTCTGGGCTTCAACATGTGCTCAGGATCTGGCAGCAGAAACAAAGTGTGGTTTTATTGGACTTGTGAGCACTTCCCTCCGTCCCTCCCACTGAAGTCAGGCTTCTGTGACAAAGCCCCAGTAAACAAAAAGCAGTGAGTGCTGCAGCTAATGCAGAGCAATCTGGCTGCTTGGGGTCTGCGTGATGCCCGCCTCATGTCTGTCCTTCCCTTGGTGAAACAGTTAATCTCCTCCTCAGTTGTGCAGCCAGTTCACACGAAACCCCGTGGGAATGCAATTATTGCTGATATTTCTGCCTTTTGTCAGATGGGTTTGATGATGGCCAAAGCTTCTCCAAGTTACTGGGGAGAAGGGGGAGTGATGTGATGTACAGCACAATTGAATAAAAGCAGGTCGGCAGCCAGAGGAGTTCCTGCATGCAGCACGAATCCAAATAACTTGCTTTCAAAACTGAGCTTGCTATTAAAACAGAAAAATGTGCAATGAAGCTGCACTTTCCTGAGTGGTTCAGGGACTTCTCATCCTAAACCTGAAGTCATCTCCTGTAATGAGACACAGCTGATATTGGTTCTGCCTTTCTCAGTGAATAACTCCTTTCTCTGCTTCCAGGAATGAATTGTAAGCAGCCAAGAAGGGAGGATGCTCTGTGCTCAGTGGGGTTAGACAGGCTGAAAATTGCTCTGTCCTGGAATTTGCACACGAGGATCTCTTACAGATTACACTAGAGCAGACTGAGAGGGAGTACACATGAGTAAATTTAGTTTGCCTGAAATTAAACCAGCATTGATGAGAGCAGGATTTGGTCCTTAGATCCTCAATTGAGGGCACCTGTGTTTGGAAAGGGTTTAACTTACTGCTGTGCTTCAGAGAGCACCTTTCTAATTTACTGGCTTCATGCACAGTATTGAATGGTGGCAAATTAACTAGAGGTGAGAACAATCCCAGCACATTTCTTCAGCTGCTGGCAATCCATGTAACTCCATTGTATTTAATAACGATTGCTAATTTTACACCTGTTAAGGACTTGATAAAAGGCAGTGTTGGCCCTACAGTGCCTCCTGGGATGGAACATGAGCCATTTTGTGGCTCTGAGTTGCTGATTTCTCATTGCTTGTGCTGGCTGCAGTATTATGAGGTAAGATAATGAGTTTTTTTTCTCTTTTTCCTGCTCTTTTTTTCTGCCTGTCTGACCCTTCTGGTGCTGTAGGGGTGACTCTGGAGAATGTATAAGTGCAATATTTTTACCTGCTTCCTTCTATAAGTGGATTGGATGTTTTCCTTTGCCTGGATAGTCAGATGAGGAGAATATCCGAAGTGGCCTTAGCTTGTATATAGCTTTGTCTCTAGAAGCCAGGAAGCTGTGTTTCAGGTTTGGAGGCCTTGTAGTGATTATTTTTTAAAGTCATAAATTTCTCTAGTCATCCTCTCTGGGGGAAGGGCTGGCAAACAGCAGATATTACCAGAAGTGTGCATAATCCTGCTTAGGATTTCTTGTGAATGCAGCCTTTAATCATAGCCTTGTAAAGTGAGGTGTCTTTTTCTGAATTTATATGTCTGAGACCAATCGGACTAATTCAAGGTTTTCTGTAATAGGTTTGTTGATCAACCTAATTTCTCCGAGAAAAGGGGGGGGGGGGGAAAAGTTTGTTACTCTTTGTTAGAATGTTGATGAGACTTTAATCACTTTATATGGTAATCTTGGAAGAGGATGTAGGAACATGTTTACAAAATACACCTGTTCTCATCTATCTGTACTTCAAAGCCTGCATTGTGCTAAAGGGAGCAGAAAGTGCTGATGTGTGTATTCCTACTGGAGTTCTTCTCATCATAGTGCAAAAAGCATTTTCTCATGTTTGTATGTCGTACCAAAATATTTGGGTTTTGGAGATGCTCATCCTGCTGTGAAAAGAAATCATTAGTATCTGAACCCAGTGCCTTGTGCTAAGTGTATTTTGCAAACAGTAAAGCAAGCTATTAATATCAGAATAATGTAGGAGGATAAACAGTGGGAAATTTAAAGCATGAAAAGGAGTGAGACTAATAGGTAGTGGGCTTGGCTCCTTGTTCTTTGCTCTGGCTACTGCATAGCACTCAAAATCCTAGGCCTACCAATGTAACATTGCCTGGACCTGCACAAATGTCTTGAATCAAATGTGAAAATGCTATTTTGAGGACCAATATGTGCTTCTGAGGAAAAGATACTCATTCTGTTGCTGTAAAACCTCAGATTTGAGTTCTGCTGAACTTACCTTGGGTAGAGTCTTATGGTACCTTTACAACTGGGTGATATTCTGTTCCTGGGGAAAATTGATGTGTACTAATTAAATAATTTTATTATGTATTTATGCAGAGAAGTATGGTCAAAACCAAGTTGCTTTGCTTTGTGAATTTGTTGAAATATGCTGTTTTACTTATGTTGAAAGCTGAAACAGTCCTTCCTCACAACTCCATTGAAAACCCAGTGCTCTGCGCGAGCTTCAACCCTGGGCAGATTGTTAACCACTGTGTATGCGAAGTTACCTTTGAATTCTAACACATCTAATGAAAGTCATTTGTATAACTAAGCTGTTATCTTAATTATCATTTCTATGCTGTATTAGAGAGCAGCTTATGTACCAAAAGCAGAAAATTCTCCGTATTTTTATGCAATAAGTGCCTACAGGGCTAGACCTATTTCTTAAAAGTTAAGAGATAGAGTTATCCTTTTACTGTATCTGTACTTGTGTTACAAGACGGGAAGCTACAAAACTGAACATACTGATGAAATAATCCTTGTTCCATAGGGCTGGAGTGGAAAACAACCAAGGGAAATGGCAAAAATGAACCAGTGAGTGCTAACTTAAGAAAATCTGGTGTTACCCAGTCAGAAACACATGGTCAGTTAAAACTGTGTTTGATTTCCAACAAGTGGACTATATTTCACTTGGTTAAAGTTTTGCAGAGTGTTTGCATGTGTAGAGCTGATCAGTATTAAGATTTATTCCACCTGAATATTCCAGCCAAATAAAGCATCCTCTAAAGAATGCTTAGAGATAGATAGCTATCTTGACTTCATCTATAAGGAGCAGTTGTAACAAATGTTTTTACCTTTTCCACTCTGTTACCTGTGAACACAGTGCAGTAAGGTTTATAGGATGTATTTGGGATGTTTCTTAATCTGAGAAAGGTGTACTGTAAGTAATTTTGTTAAGTGACTTGACTTGATCTCTCCCTTTGCTTGTTCTTTCCTACCCCATAACCAGGATAGAACCTTGCTGTTGTTGCAGTGCTGGAACAAGGTATCTAATTATCAAAGATGTTACCACAGGGAGGCACTGAGAGCCAAAGCCCAAGATAAATTTAATCACTTATAATAACCATGTACCAGGAAAGAGTCAGGCATGGCAATGGTGTTGTGATGTGGTTTGCTCTTCCTTTTTTCTTTATCCTCCCTTTCTATGCCCCAGTCTTTTACCTGATAAACAGCCCTTATTTACTTCTTGCTCATTGGTTCTTGCATCAGATTTTGTATGTGTGAAGGGTTACTATGGCAGAAACTCATGATGAGTAGCTGCAGGCTTCTCTTAGTTTAGAGGTTTAGAGGTTTAGACTGCTGTATGCATGAAAAATAGATTTTGCTTCTGAGTGCTTTCAGTAGAAAGGAAAATGAAAAACATGTGGAGTAAGCCACTTGAAGTTTTGAGGACTTCAGGTGTGTTGGCCCAAAAGCCTTGGGAACCATTCTTCTAGCATGTCATAAATGGAAAATAGCACTGTGTAACTGTACTAGTTCTTAAACATGGGGAAGTTTCTGAGAAGCAGGTCCTACAGGTGGAGGAGCTGATATTTTTTAATCTTCAGCTTTTCTTACTTTCTTGACCTGGGGAACAATTTAGGATTTTTTTTTTTTTTTAACTAATGCTGAGTATGATTTCATCTTACTGAACTTAACTGCTGTGCTGTTAGCCAAACAAAATACAAGGATAAAAATGGGTGGAAAATAGCTTTCTTATACTTTAAATCTGTTCAGTCCTTTAGAATTTCTCCATTTATGTTAATCAAAAGCAAGTGTAGAGTCCTGCACCTGGGGAGAAAAAGCTGCATGCATCAGTTTAGGTTAGGGGCTGACCTGTTGACCTCTGCAGCTGTGAGCTATTAGTGTTCCCTTGTGGTCAAGAAGGCCAGTGGTATCCTGAGCTATATTAAAAGGAGTGTGCCCAGCAGGTTGAGGGAAGTGGTCCTCTCCCTTTACTCTGCCTTGATGAGGCTGTATCTGGAATACTGTGTTGAGTTCTGGGCTCTCCAGAAAAGAGGGATCTCCTAGAGATCTAGAATAGGACCATGAAGATGATAAAGGGCTTGGTGCATTTCCTATATGAGGAATGGCTGAGAGACCTGAGTCTTTTCAGCCTAGAGAAGAGAAAATGGGGGATCTAATAGATGTTTATAAATATTGAAAATGTGGGCAACAACTGAGTGAGTCCAGAATCCTCAGTGGTGTGTAATGATAGGTCAGCAATGGCTAAAACTGGAACATAAGAAGTTCCACACAAATATGTGCAATAGCTCTACAGTGAGGGTGTTGGAGCACTGGAACAGGCTCTCCAGGGAGGCTATGGAGTATCCTTTTTTGGAAATATTCAAGACTTGTCTGGATGCCTACCTATGCAAGGTAACCTGCTTTAGCAGAAAGGTTGGACTTGAGCTCTATAGGTCCCTTCCAAGCCATGCAATTCTGTGAAGTGCTCCAGCTAGTCTTATAGACCTGAGACCATCTGGCCTTTAAACCCTTCCAATTCAGTTCTATGATTCTAGCCTTTGCCCTGACAGGGAAGACTGATATTATGCATTTTATGCTTAGGTGTTCTCAATGGAGGCTTCTGTATGACATGCTGGTTTTACCCCCATAGAAAATGGATGGTTAGGGGAAAGATATTTGAGCTAAAAGGGAATTCTTAAAGGAAAAGTGTAAGCACAATTCTGGTGCTATGAAAAACTTAGCGAACACAGAAATTATTGGGATTTGGGGAAACTCAACTATGTCACTTCATTTGAACATGGATACCTCTTCCAGATTTCAGTTTGTGGGAGAAATGCAGATACTTAGTGTGTATCTTCAGTGGAGGAAAAACAGCTTGGCTTCACTGATGTAAGACTGACATGAACTTTTCTAGATCTCTTCAAGTTTTGTCTATTTCATCCCTTTGCAGAGGAAAATAGATGTGCTTTCTTTTTTTTTTTAAAAAAAAAAAAACAAACCCAAAACATTGCATTCTCTGGAGCTTCAGTGATGAGCAAAGAAATCTTTCAATTTAAAATTGTAATTTATATTGATGTTAATACGCTGAATGCTATAACTACTTCCATATCTCAGAAGGATTCTAATACATCCTTGAGTTTTGGGACCCCATTTCATCTGGATGTAGTATAAGGATGTAGATGTCATGGGGTCTTTTAATTTTCACTCCTCAGATTCACTCTCCTTCTTTCTGATTAATTTCTCTATGGGGTGTCTGCCTTTTACATCATGGCAAATGGAGTGTTGGGGGGGAGAGAGATATAATGTTTTATTAGCAGGCTCTGTTTAATGTAGCTATGCTGGTCCTGTGAACTAAATATGCTATCAAATGTAATTCCCCTGAGATTAGCAGGCTTGCTGATACTGGGAGAGCTATTGAAGAACATATTGGCCATAGAGGAAAGCTTGAGAAGCCAAATCTTCTTTGTATCTTTTTTCGAAGTCTGACCCAGGGGGTCTTTTTTGTTAATCTTTTCTTCCTTGTAGAGAAAGGAAGAGATCTCATGTGTTGTAAGCATTTGACAACTGATTGAATGAAACGATTGCAGCTAACGTGTGATATTAATTATATGGCAAGTGGCCCTAGGAACATATCAAAGAAAGCCTGAAATAAACACTGAGTATTAGGGGCATATACATACAAGGTGTCTTGTTGAGCAAGTTTTTGAGCAAGTCTGAAGCACAAGACTGAAGGAATTCAAAGTTGATATCACACCATTCTCCTTCTACAATGACTATGCCAGCAGCCAGAGTCCAGAAGCTAGTGGTTTCAATTTTTAGAAACTTCCAGAAAGGTATATGAACCACTCTAACTAGTCCAGAGAAGCAAATTCATTGCTTCGATTACCTATCCGAGGTGCAAGATGGTTGAAGCCTGCTGTTGTCATAGTAGGACAGAGAGTCAGGAGTTGGGCTTGTGAGTTCCTTCTGACTTGGATTATTCTATGAAGCAACAGAGCATTTGCAATATGTAGATGTGTTCTCTATGCATGGGGTAGCTTTAAGCACAGCATTTCTTATACAGTGGTGTATAAGAAATTTTGTTTTTATTTTTTTTTTCTTGCATAGTGGTGTAGTTGCTCTGTACAAAGTAGTTTAGTGCATGTTATGTACGTTTTCATATGTTCTGTGGCTCTTGCCACAGTTGAATAATAATCTCCTGATGTATTTCTTATCGAAGCTTATTGCATTAAGCATGCTGAAAATAAATATGGGATTGTCTAAGCGTGTTTGATTGTGAAAACTTGGAATAAGAGAAATATGGAGTTACTATTTGGTAACTGGCTCACACGTTGTGATGCTTTCGTGTTTATATTTATCAGGAGGAACTTGAAAGTGTCAAATCACGGTTTATGTACATGATTGTTCTTGGAGAATAGTTCTAGAATGGCCTGGACTAGGCCTACTAAGTTCAGATTGATTTCTCATTCTGAGACTAAAATGTGGTTCTTTGGGCCAAGCTTTTACTAGAGATAAACTGGTTATGTAATCACTAGCTTCAGTGAAATACAAAGGATCTGTGCAAACTCAAGAGTTTGGTTCAAATTTTCATAAGGCTTTGCATGCAGAGCTTCTATGCTAAGTCCTCATCTGGCTGTTCTGAGCAGGCCTGATACTGGGAGCTTTTAGGTGCCATATCATTTAGCATGAACAAGGGACTAGAATTTCCTGACTAGAGAATACCATCTTGCTTCAAGAACACATCTGCTAAGATTTTAAAGGCTTTCATCTTCCAGACTGTTTAAAAAAGTGTACAAGTGTTTTTATATGGACATAAAAATTTGTAGAAAATGTCATTTTTGAAGACTTTTCATAGAGTATTCTATTCCTACACACCTGGCATAGTGAGAGGGTTGCAAGCTATAAAGATGCTTCAGAACTTTCCAGTGCTATTACATCACCTTCGACTGTCATATTACAGGCATTCAAAAATGCTTTGAAATGTTTCAACAAGTTCAAATCTGTTAGTTTTATCCAGTCTCCGGTCCTCATCAGCAATGGACTCAGTCTCAGTTGCACACGTTAGATCACTGACACAGAGCAGTGTTTTTCAGAGAAAGAACTGCTGTTGTTAAAACCTTATCTGTTGAGTTTTTTCCCCAAAATCTTCAGTTTGTGTCCAGAGACCTCAGCTTCCATAAAATAAGCTGTGCAGGTTGCAATTATTACAGAGTAGCCTGTATAGCGTGGATAGAACTAAAGAGTAAGGTGTGATGTGAAATACAGTGCACTAGCATTAACTTGCCCGTGTTCTTAGGGCTTCATGACTGCTTTGATGTGATATAGTGATATAGTTGGGAGGAAATGTGGAATTAGCTGCCTAGTTTAAAATGCATCTTCAGTGAGGGTAGTAGAGTGTAGCCAAGGAGCGTAGCCTCCTTGGGTTAACATTTAGCTCCTCTTGTCTAAGACTAGATAAGGTGTTCATTTAGAGAAGAGTTACTTTTCATCTTCCCTGATACAGAAGATGTTACTGCGTGAGGTTGCTTTTGCTTTTTGTGGCTTGGTTATTTTGACACTTTCTGTCCTTATCTAGGAACTCCCTAGTCTTGCTCCTGTCATTAGTTTCACCTACTAAGGGATGAACCTGGAGCTATTTGGAAGGATTCCAGCCACAACACAAAACATGTATGGGAAAGGAGTGAATTCAGATCTCTCAAGTACTGATCTGGTGACTTAACTATAAAGCAGACTTCCTTTTCATTAATACAGAGTGCTCTGAATGTGCCTCAGGCTATTTAAGGGATCTGAGGGTAAGATCAGTCTGTTTACTGTGCCATGTATTGCAGAAGCAAAAACATCTAACTGGAATATTAAAAGATCTATGGTGATTAGTAAACCTAATTGAGAAATCTGGATGCTATATCCCAAATAATGATGTAACAATGGTATCCTTAATGATCAAGAATACTTTTATAGGTGTCTTATTGTATGTGGGACGTCTTAAAATTGACTGGACTGCAAAGTTTATTGTTGAAGTCCTTTCTGTTTCATAAATCAACAAGTCAAAAGCTGTATTAACAATGAAATTGAATTTCTATTAACTGGATAAAGAGAGATTTCAAACGCCTCTAGTTGTATTTAAACAAGTGCTTTTAAAGAAGGGTGTTCTTGTAAATCAAGCTGTGGATCTTAATATGTTTTTTGATTAGAAGGAGTAAAAGTAAAGCATACAATTAGTTTCCAAATTTTAGTTGTAAGCTTAAGTGCTGTGAATGATACTGGACCTGGTGACTTCACTGTGCATATCTGCCTTTAATGTCAAATGCTCAACTTCAGAAACAAAAATCTGCTCCTTGCATGATTTTTATCACCAGTGGACTTCCACTGATCCATGTGTTCCCTGATCTGCCTGCTGCGATTGTACTGGGGCCTCCAGGGAAATATATAACTTATCTGTACAGTTCAGTTATAAAAAGTTTGGATTCTTGAATGACATTTGCTGAGGGCACTCATTAGAAAAACTATTGCTATGCAGAGGTAAGATATCCGTAGCCACTACTGCTTACTTTTTATCTATGTATCCATTTTTTTCATCCTTGGGGTTTTCCTATGCATTCTGTATCTCAGACTTAAAAGCAAAAAGCCATGAAAAATTTCTCAGGAAGAACTGTTCTTAATTCTCATGTATGAGTTTTCATTCTCAATGAATAATATTGCTTCTTGTCTCTTCATATGCTCAAATATAGCTTCACCGAATGCCCTTCTGATTTATTGTTCATGTTCCCTCTGTGTAGTGTACTACTAGACAGGCAGAGGGGTTTTCATTCTTCTGAACTTCCAATACATTTAGTGTTGAGTTTAGGCAGTGAGTGCATCTTCTCCAACCATTGAGGGGGGAGGACATGATTATTTTCAACATCAGACAATGTGTGGTATCCCTTCTCAAACATATTTAAGAAATATTTCATAAACATTGTGTGTGCCACTTGAGCATCCTGTCATGCCTAACACTTCAGTGGAATAATTTTGACTTGCTGAGAGGCAAATTGAGACTGGGAACAAGCAGAGTAAGTGTTTGATGTATTTTTTTTGATAAAAGCGTCCTCTTTCTTAGCAACCAAACTGCTGATCAGAAGTGATATTTAAGAATAAATTAGTACTCTGACTTGACTGTCATGTAGTTTGTCTAGTGACAGGTGGAAAGGTTAAAGCTGGTAAACTTGAAGAGCATTCTCCCATATCACAAGCCTCTGAATATCAGGCTCAGTGCTGATAGCTTTATGAACAAGCTTTTGTTTAATAGCTGTTCTGATGTTGCTTATTCAGTCTTGAAATTAATGTGTAAAAGATGCCCATAAGCAACCAGCAGCTGAATTGACTGATTAGATGGATTACTACTATTACTTAGCCCAACAAGTTTGTTTTGTATACTTGAGCAAATTCTGTAGTGCAGACAAGTGGAATGATATGCATGTGGGCTAACATAAAATCCCTCAAAAATATCCTAGGATTAGATGAACATGGACTTAAAATAGAAATGAATTTCCTGTGTTTGTAAATTAGAGGCTTTCTGGCATTTACATGTGCAAGTAGCTTCTATCAACATATTCCGTTTCAAATGAGCACTGACTCAGTTGCTCTTTTTCTCCCCATGCTAGGAAATAGGAGCTGATTTATCAGAGCGTCAAACTGATTAAGAGGAGATTATCTGCTGTAGGGGCTCATTTAAAGTGATCTAGGGATTCCACTGAGTTGCTGTGTTCAGTTGAATTCATTTCACACAGCTTTAAAAAAAAGTCAGTCTC
Source organism: Lagopus leucura (assembly GCF_019238085.1). Taxonomy (NCBI): domain Eukaryota; kingdom Metazoa; phylum Chordata; class Aves; order Galliformes; family Phasianidae; genus Lagopus; species Lagopus leucura. The sequence goes on from NW_024962250.1 coordinate 33,935,893, forward strand.
TTGGCTTTGAAGATCTTTAACTATTTCTTTCCCTTGGAATAAAGTAACTAGGAAGATTTTAAAGCTTTGGGGCTGTAGAAATTCCCTGGAGGTTCTGCCACATGATAAAGAACAAGCTCTGCAATGTGGACAATGAGCCCAGGGCCCACGCTGTATCTGCAGCTGAGTGCTCTAGGCTCTGAGCTTGCTCTCCTCAAGAAGAAAGACTGCTGTTCATATGGACTTTATACAGTTACCTGAAGGATGATAGTTAGGTTATGGTGTCGTACCTTTACTGTACTTTGTACTTTCTGGAGAGCTCTGGAGCTTAAGTAGGAACTGAAGATAGGAACTGAAACACTTTCTTGAGGATGGCATGTCAATCTGCTAGTGAAAAACTGTTCAGACCTATGAATTGTCAGCTGAAACACAGAAATTGTATTATTTCTCAGGGAGCTGGAGAAGTATGAATGCAAATGAATACTGGAAAGTTAGATGACCTAGGGTCATCTCTCCTCCCTCAGAGCCTGGAGATTTCAGGAGAAATTTTATGTACAATTCCAGTTCTATCACATGTGCCATGCTAACATACTGATTTTTTTAAAAGTATTTTTGTGTTTTTTGTCAGCATTGTTAAGAATTAGCTGCTAGATGAAGTTTTGCATGCCTTAATTGCGACTCCAAAAGATTTCATTGGCACATCAATTAAGATGGTAATTCCTGGTAATAGATAGTAAAAGAGAACCTAGTATAAAAAAAAAAAAAAGCGTGTATCAGGTTAATGTGCATATGGTAATTACAGATTTTTGGGGTGACATTTAATAGACTCAAGAACACTGCTCTTCATTTTACCCTTTTGTATGGGGATTGCTGAAGAAGAACCCGTATTTAACATTTTGGGAAGTGACATAGGAGGAGAAAATTACACCCCTTGGATATATTCTTTTTGATCTTGTTACCAAGGTGAGAATGCTAGCTGTGAAGTAGCTACACTGCTTTTGCTTTGGACTTGCAGAGATATTGATCATCCAGGCTGTAACTGTTTCTTTCCCAAACTGCAGTTCAGTACATACCAGTCCTTAGATAACTTCTACCCTTTTAGAGTACACAGCTACTTTGCAGCAGACTAACTCAGCTGAGTTCAGTCATGTTGAAGTAAGGCAGTGAGATTAAATCTGCATTAAATCCCATCATACCTGGATTTGAATATGATTTGTAAGCAGATTAAAGGATTTGACTTCCATTTCATTTTAGCACTTCATATGAAAGTAACATCGAGGTATTATTTTATAATGGGAATAAAGTTGTGTCTAACAAATTTTAATGATGGCCTTGGTTTTAACCAGTGAGAGCTAGGACTAGTGGGGTTCTACCTTCTGTTAGTCATTGTCCATTTTGCTGTTTCAGAGTGGGTGTTCGCAAGGTTTCTGTCACCTCTGCAGGATATGGCATCTATGAAACAGGCCAAATAACTCTCAGGGCTTCATATGGAGGAAGCTAGTAGCTAGAAAATGAATTGCATACAACCTTACTCTCATGCCTTGAGTCTCTTGTAAGATGGTGTAGACATGAAGATATGGTGAGTTCACTTCTTTAAGCTGCAATAACATATATGAAGCTTGGTCATTTCTGAATTTATTTTCACCTCTGAAAAATCTTCTCATGAGACAAATAGGTTTCCGTTTTAGCAAGTAAGAAAACTTTGCCCAAGGAAATGTAAATAGGAAAAGTTGAGGGGGGAAAAATAGGCAAAGAAAGACTTCTTGTGTGATGGCCCTGTGAGAAGTAAAGCTTTAGCATCATTCATCTACTGCCAACAAAGATGCCTAAATAATTTTCTTAAATTCTGAAAGTGTATCTTAGGATGAAAGTTTGCATGGAGGATAAGAGAAAATATCACGTTCTTGAACTGAAGATCATCTGATCTAAAGTGATAGGGGGTGCCCTGAAATAGCTGGTGGTTCTTCTAGTTATAGGTTTGGCCCATCCTCATGCCATTTCTAGTGCTTGAATATAACATAACATCTAGTGCTTGTCTATAACATAAGCCACATGCTTGCTGATGTAAACTGATTGGCTCAGTACACCTGGAAAAATGACACCATATAATTTTATCCATATTACTTAAACAAGTATTGTATACTTTGAGAAGTCGTGGCTGTCAGGTGAGGTCCCGAACGACTGGAGGAAGGGTCATGTCACTCCCATATACAAGAAAGGGAGCAGGGAGGACCCGGGGAACTACAGGCCGGTGAGTCTCACCTCCGTGCCTGGGAAGATCATGGAACAGATCCTCCTGGACAACATGCTCGGTCACATAAAGAATGAGCATGTGATCCGAGACAGCCAGCACGGCTTCACCAAAGGAAGGTCATGCCTAACTAATCTTGTGGCCTTCTATGATGGAGTGACGGCATTGGTGGACGAAGGGAAGGCGACCGATGTCATTTACCTGGACCTGAGCAAGGCCTTTGACATGGTCCCCCACCACATCCTCATCTCCAAATTGGAGGGAAGTGGATTTGATGGGTGGATGACCCGATGGATAAGCAATTGGTTGAAAGGCCGCAGACAGAGGGTGGTGGTCAATGGCTCTATGTCCAGGTGGAGGCCAGTAACAAGTGGTGTCCCCCAAGGGTCTGTCTTGGGACCGGTGCTCTTTAACATCTTTATTAATGACATCGATGAGGGAATTGAGTGCACCCTCAGCAAGTTTGCTGACGACACCAAGCTGAGTGGTGCGGTTGATACGGTGGAAGGAAGGGATGCCATTCAGAGGGACCTTGACAGGCTGGAGGGCTGGGCTCGGGTGAACCTGATGAGGTTCAACACGGCAAAGTGCAAGGTTTTGCATTTGGGCTGGAAGAACCCCAGGCACCTGTACAGGCTGGGAGGAGTGGTCCTTGAGAGCAGCTCGGCAGAGAAGGACCTGGGGGTCCTGATGGACGAGAGACTGAATATGAGCCAGCAGTGCGCTCTGGCAGCTCGAAAGGCAAATGGGATCCTGGGCTCCATCAGGAGAGGGGTGGCCAGCAGGGACAGGGAGGTGATTGTCCCTCTCTACTCGGCTCTTGTGAGGCCCCATCTGGAGTACTGTGTCCAGGTGTGGAGCCCTCAGTACAAGAAAGACATAGAGATTTTGGAAAGGGTCCAGAGGAGGGCGACTAAGATGATCAGGGGGCTGGAGCACCTCCCCTATGAGGACAGGCTGAGGGAGTTGGGCTTGTTCAGCCTGGAGAAGAGAAGGCTGCGGGGTGACCTCATTGCAGCCTATCAATACCTGAAGGGAACCTACACCCAGGAGGGGAGTAAACTCTTCAAAAGGGCTGATAACAGCAGGACTAGGGGAAATTGATCCAAGTTGAAGGAGGGAAGATTTAGGTTGGATGTTAGGGGGAAGTTCTTTACTAGGAGAGTGGTTAGGCCCTGGAACGGGCTGCCCAGGGAGGTTGTGGATGCCCCGTCCTTGGACGTGTTTAAGGCCAGGTTGGACGGGGTCCTGGGCAACCTGATCTGAATGTGTATGTTTGGTGGCCCTGCTAGGCAGGGGGGTTGGAACTACATGATCCTTGGGGTCCCTTCCAACCCGGGTGATTCTGTGATTCTGTGATACTATTCTACAGATATGTATTCTAATCATTCATAATCAGCAATACTTTCTGCTGAGTCTCCAGAACCTCAACTTTGCAGACCTGCCAGAAGAATTGCTTTGGTTTACACCAGCTTGAGGATTTGTCCCAAAATTCTAATTATTGTGTTAGAGATTTTCAAGTGATCAGAACAGAGATTATTAAAATTGGTTGGAGGTTGTAGCAGAATCCGTAAGTCAACCTTTAAGGGCTATGTTAAGAGGGATTTTTTTTTTTTAAACATCAAATCTACTGGAAAACTAACAAACTTAATAAAAACTGTTATAAATTTGGGTCATGTTCAGTGAGTTCACAATTCGGGGGGAACTCATGAATGTGGAGGTAATTTCTTTTAACTAAAAAGTGTAATATTAAGTATGCTAACAATTTCAAGTAAAAAGAACATTGTTTTTTTTTTTTTTTTTTTTGTTGTTGAATAAAAATGTCTTCTCTCCAACCTACTGTACCAGAAAGGGCAGATCAGACTTTTCCCCTCCTTCTGAGGAATTTTATTGAAATAGTGTTCAGACTGGCTAACTCTGTCAGAAATCAAAAGTCATGAAGGTAGAAGTCAGGGTTTCTTTCTACTTTGCTGCCCTAATTAAGGGGTCAGAAGCAAATGGAGAGTCCCAGCTCCCTTTGGAGCCCAGTAAGCTTCTTCAAGTTATTTTAGAAGGAGGGAAAAGAAGGGAGGCTAAAATAGCCACGTCCTAGTGACTGGTGGTCTATTAAAGTCTTTGATTGCTATCTGCTTGATTTTTATCTGCTTTGCAGAGGAAGGAGCCAGTGCATAACTACATGAAATTAAGTAAATGCATTTAAATAACCATGCCTTTAATTTAGAGGGAAGAATGGGAAAGAGTGCTGGTGTGAGCTGTAGAAAGAACAAAGAAACAATTTTTACCTCACCATCTGCTGCAGCTCTTGCTGGCATTTAAGTTTTATGTATTTGAATAATGTTAAAATAACTTTAAATTTTTGTTCCTGTCTTTCTACTTGAAAAACTGTAGTGAAACATAAAGCATTTCAATTTAGTACAGTGATAGAAATACGTAGCAAATCCTTGCTCTCTGCTATGGGGTGGGAAAGAATGCAGTAAAAAAAAGAGTTGGATGATAAGTGTCTTACAATGTAAGGCTATATCCTGCCATGTATTGGGGTCAGCTTATTCTACTGGATTTGTGCAAAAGGACTTCTGAGCTATTCTAAGCAGCAGCTGATGACTTCTGCCACACAAAGGGAAAAATGCAGCAGGTGTCAGTGAGTATAACTGCAACTGCTCCCCAGCCTCTGCAGGGAAGTGATCGTGTCTCATGAGCCAGAGGAAGAAAGTGTGAGCTCTTTACCAATGCATTTAGCATAAAGTACGATATTCAAAGTGCCACAACACCTGATATGCTATAGGAACCTTGTGAATGTTCTCGTATACTACAGCATTATGGTTACTCTCATTTCTCTGCCAGCCAGATCACTAATTTGTAGATTACAACTGGTACTGTGCCTGTGTATTTCTGTATATACATGCACATTCAGATGCATGTAAGCAAGACTGACTACATGAGACAGTTAACTTATTTACCTTGTTCTTGTTAATTTTTGGAACTAATTGCCACCAGCACTGATAGGCTTTAGAGGTTCCTCATTAAGTCTCTTGTGTGCATGTTGTGGTCATGAAAGAAAGCGAGGCTGTTCACTCATTTAATTGTTGGTCATCAAGTTTGGTTATTTTTGTCACTGTTTTATACTGGCTGTATACTTTCAGGTAGGTAAGTTGCCTTAAATAAGCAGGCTTTGACTTCTAATTGCATCTTCAGGGTATTGGGTGAATGAAAGCATGTTACAACATAAATGGTAATATGGGCTATTTTGAGCTTCCATCTTCAATCTTAATATTGGTTGCTAGTTTTAAAGCTCTACTTATTTCAAATTAGCCCCTGGTAAGGTGGTGGTTTAGCCCAATCACTTGAATCTTCAAATTAATCTGAACAATGATGACCCCACAAACTGCGTTTTGATGGAAACCTGACTGAGGGGTTTTGTGTGTAAAGGTGGGTTTATCAGCTGCAGGAGACCTGTCTTTAATTAAAAAAAAAAACACTAAAATAATTAGGTATTCCTTGTTGTCTTTGCCTGCTTCAGTTATACACATCCAAGTTACTTTAGAACACTGTGAGCACAGAATTATGTCATAAAGTAGAAATCTCTAAGTTTGTTATTATTATCAACCTCTAAAACCTTGATTTGAAGAGGGGAGGTTAAAAAAAGGGAAAAGTACATCAAATGTAAGGTAGAGGTAAATGTTAATGGTGGACTAAGTCTTGAAAACAGGCTAAAGTAATGGAAAATATTACAGTATGAAATGATCAGTGATGTTTTTTATATAATGCACAGCAAATACAGCCAGTCTGGAGGCTAGCAACAGCCTTCTTAAGACATTAGGAAATTATCTTTTATTCTGCTTTAGAAGAATCATTTTAGACAAAATTTTTCACACTGACTGTAGCACAGAAGTAAATGGTGTGTTCAAACCCGTATCTAGGTAGCTGAGATGAGCACTGTATCATCTCCACAGTGTTTTATGTGGAATTTATGAAATATGCTGGGAATGCCAAGCAGCACTGCTGAGAAATGAGTTTTCAAATGTGGTGTGGGGAAATGTAATACCAAGTGGCATATCACAGGAGGGGAAAGGGAAGTTCTCTGAGCAACATCTCTAATCCCTATTAAATGCTTGATGCTTCAGCCTTTTAATTAAAACAAGCTGGCTTTTATGGCTGCATGTAATCAAGAAATGAAAGATTTTATACCATCTCTTTATCCCCTGATATGTGACAAGGGAAAATACCAGTCTGCCTTGATCTAGACATATCATCTGCTAGAGGGCAAAATTTTTCCAGTTTTCCCATGAATATAGCTTTTCATTGCTTGTGTGGCATCTGTGGACATCTGCATTGCCTGTCCGTATCTGCTTCTGTGGCAAACATAATCATATGCCATTAGGTGATGAGCACCAATCTTCTACTGGCCTGTGTATTAAAACAACTGTGCTCGCATTGTAATGACATATTTAACTGAATGATCTTGCTTGTTTCCTTGTGCTTCTGCTATTGCCAGTGGTTTTGGGATGCTATTACAGTAAACAATAGCCCATGCATGAATCATTCCTTCTCCTAGGCCCCCATCTCCACTACCAGTGCTTGGAATGACAAGTTGTGATGTTCTATGTAAGACTGGTTGCTTTAAATATTCCTATTCAACTTCTGAGCTTGTTTTCCCTCTTTTTTTCCTGTACCAGTGCTATACAACTTAATCTGTTTGGTATGCATCTTTGCAAATGCTCAACTGTATCTTTCCTGAAAATGCTTGAGGCACAGCGCTACTTGAAGGACTTGAAGAAGGATTCTCTTAATATTCCTAGATTTCCAGTGTGGAGCTGCTACCTAGGAAAAACGCCACGCTATATACCTAAGGCAGTATCATCAACAGGCACTGCACCGGTTAAAGTTCAAATCATGAGTATTTACTTACTGAGGTACAACTGGGGAGTTTAAAATATTTTATAGCACCATGTGTAATCAGCTTAAGCAGAAATTCTTTTGTATTTGTCAGAAAACAATTTGTAAGGAATGCACTTGAATATGAACTTGCAAATTGAGTGTACTGACTGGCATTTCAGATGTGTATTGGAAAAAATCTCTTTAAGGGGAAACTGCAGTATTGATCATACCCAGTTATTCCTTCCCCATAAATATGCTTACATAGAATTCGAGGTGTAATATGGTTGTGTCTGTTTGCATGCTGTAGGAATGTTATTAAAACAATTGAATATAGCTTTGCTAGCTGAAACACCTTCATGCTTTACATGCCTTTTTAACTCTCTCTGAAGTCTACTTCATGGTCTAGCAAAAGCTTAAAATCATGTTCACTAATGCTGCCACTTAAGAAGTACGTATTGCTTATGTATCAGGCTCTGTTTCAGTTATATCTGTAGAGGAGACAGGTGCTACAAAAGCTGTCTGAATTCAGGATGCTTTTTTTTTTTTTTTGCAAATGCTCATTTAATTTGTGTAAAAATAAAATAAAATAAAATAAAAATAAAAAATAATAATAGTTTGGAATGATTTTAACTTTGAGGGAGTATTGCTTGGTCTTCTACAAAGTGTCAGTAAAGGCCAAATGAAGTTCAGTACAGATCCTTAGATGAAGGTCTGAGTGAGTTTGGTGAATCTGGGCACTATCCAGCCTTAGAAGGCAATCAATGAGCTTTAACAAGATCTTGCAGCTTCTGCTTCTCCTGGAAAAATTACTGGCTGTAGACGGGTCACAACCAGACACCTTTTGACAAGAATTCAACTCAGTGTATCTCTTTGAGAGGAGTCCCCATCCAAATGCATGTGTGTTCAGAGCGTGCTCAGGCTCAAGTGTTCTAGGGGGGCATTAATATGGGTTTCTAGGTGTTAGTCTTCTATGAATTCAGTTCAGGTGGACTTAAGCAAGATTAATGTGTTGGTGTCCTCTCTGCACATCAGCTCTGCTCGCAGAAATAGTGTTAAAAGGGCTGTCCAGTCATTCTTAGAACTGAAAATGTTGTAAAGAAACTGTTTCTATGGAACAATATGCAATTCTCAAGTAATGGGAATGTGCTATTACTGTTTTCTACAGTTTGACTATGAATGGTTTGGCTGCATGTTGAGATATCAGGTGAAGGAAATCTGAGGGTCATGACTGCTATTTACACAGTGGGGGATGTGAACACATCATCTTATGGCTTTTGATCAGCTTTAGATATAAGCAGTGATTCTGAAACATGTAGTCTCAAGCACAGGGAAAATGTTTTTTTCTGTCAAGTTCTATTTCTTGAGTTGTTGCTTTCTGATTTCAGCATACATGCTTCTGTATGGCTTTGAAATTGTACAATGGCACCTTGCTTTCTTTGGCTTGAATTCCTGCCTGTTTATTCCTTTACAAAAACACAAGAATGTAATAGTTAAAATGTAGTTCTTTACTCAGCTGGCATAAATCTGTTGTTCCACTGGCTGCTCTAATTTAAATCCAAATTTAATCAAATATTAAATTGGGTCCCAGCGAAAATTGAAGTCAAAGGAGAACCCATAGGTACCTAAAATTCAAGTCTAATTTTCCAGTAGAAGGGTATCAGCTGCTACTTTGTGCATTCACAATCTCGCATTTGCTGCTTGTGGCTCAGTGACTGACGTTGGCTGTGAAGCAGGCACTTGGCTGCTCCTTTCTCCAGTGGAGATGAAATGTTGGCTGCTGGCACTCTTAAAAGAGCAGAGCTATAAAATTAGAAAATAATAAAACATGATGATTAGGTTAGGGTCACAAAATGTTGTAAATGTGAACATATTGGCCTTTATGCTCTTTTTAAAGCTCTTTGTATGTTGGCTAGCCAGCTTCCTGGATGTCTGTGTTGCCTTAACCGTGTGACTGTCTAAAGGTGATGTATAACAGAAAAAAATAAATGACCTTTTATGTATACTAAGGCCTGAAACAACTTTTTCTTGAAAATGTTTCCTCCCTGACCTTTATCGTTTTCTAGCAGTGAAGTCTCCTTTTTCTTGCTGTCACTCATGGAGAAGTTGGTAGCATTTAGGACTGTGGTGAAGAATTGTAATGACTAGTACCCTGTATTCATGTGTTTGGATTGGGATTTTTAACCCGTGGGCGTAAATGTAGTTTAAAAAAAGTGTGGTGCTTTGTTCTCGTTTTTAAGTTCTGAGCAGTCAGAAGACCTTGTGGGCTTCAGGAGTTCTGTTACTAATGGATATGATTGTCAGGCCATGTGTGAAGACTTGAAGTCTAGATACAGAGATCAAAACCTGGTGTTTAGAGGAGCAGGTTTTTTTTTTTTTTTTAAGGAAAAAAGCCAAGGTTTTCTCTGATTACCTATTTGGGCTTTTAGTCTGGTGGCACGTTTAGTACATTGGGCTTGTTAGTGAAAGCTTAAGCTTTTACTAGCTGATATTTTGTCATCTTTGACAATTTTTTTCTTCTTGCTTATGTACTGAAACACGAAGAGAATTGAGAGGATACAGGCCTTTGTGATGCATCCAGAGATTCTTGGCACATTTGACCAGGAGGGCTGAGTTGCTTTTGAGCCTGGTGAGCTATTTGGTACTTACCTGGCTGAGGGAGAGGAGTAAAAATCTTTGTGGACACAAACTGAAGGAACATGCTGCATGAAACCTCATCAGTCTGTTACTGGATCACAGTAGCTTTACAAGCCATTAAATGCTCTTCTGCCGATTCCACCTAGGAATGTCCACCTGTATGCAATTCCACTAGGTCTGTGGCCTAACAGATGGTCCTAACTAATGAAGAGAGTCCTTTTAATTAGTCCGTCTAAAGACATTTATTCACACTGGTGGGTGCTCCCAATAAAGTTTCAGTGACTGGGAGCTGTGCTGCTGGCTTCCAGCAGTCACCATCTGTTTGGTGGCAGAAACTGGCCACGATATCACGCTTGCATTTCCCACTTCAGTGGACTGGAAACAGGTTTAATCCTGAGGAAAAGAGGGGAGGGGGGGAAAGGTCTCCTGGTTATTGCCTACAGAAGTTTGAAAGCTCTGGTATCCCTGCTTCCAGACCTAGGATTACAACAGCTTATCCTGCTATCTCTAACAGCAGTTTTAGAAAGCAGCTTTAGAAATCATACTTATTTCCTTTGGCAGCTGCTTTTTTTAATATTTGAGAATACCTTCGGTGTATTTACAAAGGCTTTCTTATGCTGTTAGTGGGTTTCTTAACCGAATATTGAGTGAAATCCCTCTGTTCTTGATGATTGATACAAAATAATCTAAAATAATTAGAATTAGAAATGTTATGCCAGTAGTCCTTATTCTGAGAGTAAAATACTGCTAAAGAGACCTTGCTGCCTGCATCTTAAAGGGAAGCACTTAATGTTAACAGTCAATTCAAGATGAGGAGGGATGTTAGGGAGCTGGAGCAGTACAATAGGAGATAAATAAAACTAGTCATGGGTGATAAAGTTTTGTGTATGTCCTCCGTGTATGGAGAAACTAATCCAGTTAGGAAGGTAATTAAACCAGTTGAAAACTGGTTTCTTGGAGAAGAAACGGGCTAGAGATGAGACAGGAACTGTGAGAATGCAGCATCCTTTAGGATAATTCCATCTACTTATGGTGTCGATATACTCAATTTACAGTCTTTCCCTGCATTCCTCTCAGCCTCTCTCCACTCTCAAACCTTACCCAGGCTCTAACTTCATGAGTTTAAAAAAAAAAAAAAAAAGCAATTAAAGCTCAGGAAACTTCATTGTATGGGAGGACTGATTCTTATCCAGTTCTGCATCATACAGTCTAGACGATTAATATTTGGAGATATTAAGAATCAAAATTAAAAAAATTGGTATCTGAGTAGTGAACTGAAATGGAAGGTGCATTTTGTAAGGGACTTAAAATAGTTACAACTGAGGGGGAAGAATGTCAGAGGCAGAGATGTAAAGAAATGTGACAAAAATTAGTGTGGGGAAGATAGGATTTGACTGAAGAGGAAGCAATGAGCTGAAAATCAGGAATTTGAGAAATATCTGTGTCATGAGAGAATTGAAAATGAGTTGCAGGCCATGAGTACAAGCAGAACAGATTTGAACTAGATCTTATACACTGAGTGGTGATGGCAGGAGAAGAGGATGCTTGTGTTCAGGATTCTACAGATACCAGCAGAAGACAGTAGTGTGGTCTGAATGTCTGGCAATTCCAAGGCCATTGTAGGGTGTTTTTCTGACAAGCTTAGTCTCAGACTCCTATGCTTCTGGGACATCATTTAATGCAGAATGTTTTTTTCTGTAAGGATCAATGGAACTACCAATAGTCAATTTTGTTAATGTTTTTGCTGCTGTTTTGCTGATGCTACTGCTTTTTTGTTGCATTTATTGGGCCATATGCCCTTGCTGTGGTGTCAGGCTTATGAGTAAACTTGGCCTTTCTAAGTAACCAAAGTTGCCTGCAATGCGTAGATTATGGGTTCAAGTGAAATTGAGGCTTTCTTTTCTGCACAGATTTACACATAAGATGAAGTGAAATGATAATGCAGTTCAACCTGATCTCTTAAGTATACTTATTTTCAAAATTCCCTACAGGGAAGAGGTTTTTTCCTAAATTATTCAAAAAACAACTCCTGTGTTGAAAAGTTTGTTTTAATGTTAATGGCAAGTGAATGCTCTGTAGAGCATTCTTTTTTCCAAAGACAGTTATAGAGACAACTCTGATCTTTGCTCGTGTTTGCTCTGAGTATGTTGGAATAAGTTTGTAGGTTTTCTCCTGCAGTAAATTGCTTTGTTACCTCTGTGTATGGAGCTGATTTCTATGCAAAATATGCTTAGAATGCCTGGCCAAGTATGTGCTCATCTTGCATGCGCTCAGAATCCTTACAGATTCTGACTATAAGGAAGATCTGAAGGGAAGGTAAAATGTGGCCTTTACAACAGATCTTCAAAGTGCAGCACTGCACAATTGTTCAAGTGCATGTATTATCAGGCAAGGATTCAACTCAGTTCATTTAACTACTTCAAATAGTGAAATATGTGATTTCTGGTGGTCTTATAACACATTTAAATGCCTACAACTTGAGTATCTGCCTGAGCAAGTACTTGTACTAGATTTCTGGATTACATAATGGAGATCTGAATTTGTCCTTTTTTCAAACTTAAATATTTGTATATATCTTTTCTTGAGTGAACTGAAGCTAAATTAGAACTTCAGTGTCCTGGAAAAGCCCTACTTTCACACTAAGACTGAAAATGAGTGAGAAGGGTATTGTGGGCTGTGTCAAATGTACCATTAAAAATAAAAAAAACTTTATAAGGAATAGTGTTTTTCTGACAAATTGTTCAGTCAGAACTTCTTTGTTCTCATTCCAGTCTGTGTACTTCATGTTATTTATTTTTTTTTGGGGGGGAGTTTTCTGTGGTTTAATTTTCTGTGGTTTAAAGTTCTCCAAATAATAAATTCCTTCCCCCTTGGAGGAGTATAAGCTGGTAACATACAGAACAAGAAGGAAAGAATGTAAGAATTTATTGATGAGAACACTGGAAAAGAATTGCAATCACAACCCAAATTGGAAAAACTGCAAGGGTATATTTTCTTTGGTTATCTTCATGTGGGTTACCTTTCTCTTTGCTTTTGTGTATATGATTTGAGTTTTACTTAAACGGATTGCACAAGAAGATAATTTTAGCTTCTGTGAATTAGGATTGTGCTTTTCATTTTCCTGCAGTTGTTCTGCACATCAAGCCAGGATTGCTGGGTCCATTGCATTCTGCCCACAGAACATTACTAATATGCAACTGTGCACAAACATCTGGGTAGTCTGGCTGAAAGCATTTTGAACATGAGCATGTAAATTCCATTCTCAGATAGACATATGATGTGTTCCATGGGCCACCACTTCTCTGGCGTGAGCAATGGAGGGCTTTGATGTCTTGTTTCTGCTTTACATTTTTCTTCTCTGCATTTTCTTTTTCTTAGCCTCTTCCAGTAAGGCTGGAGCACATATGAGCTTTTACTTTTCGTGATGGAGGACTAAGGTGGAAATAATGGAAGCTGCTTGTCTTCAGCATGGACATTAGGTGCTTCCTGGCCAGTACATACAGTCTAATGCTTATTACAGAAACATATCTTGAATACTTTTTTGTTTTTACACTGCTTTCTTTAAATATTTTGTTATAAGCCTCACTCAAAATGGGTTCCTCACCAAATTGGGAACAATTTTCACCTTTTCCCCTTCTTAGTATTAGTTAAGATGTTATAAGCATTTGAAGCTTCTAGAGTTTCTTGGTTGTTTTATTTTTTCCTTGTGGATCCTATGGTAGTATTAGTTGAAACATCTATATATGCCTTGTATTTAATGGTTTTTGTTTGGATGCTAATTCAGAATCTGGGGGCCTGGCTGCATGGAGGGCTTGGCAGAGATCATCTTTTGTGAGTTTTGCTGGACAAATCAACTTTGTTTTGCGGGACTTGGCTTAAGTCAGGCACCACTGTGCTTCTTCAGGATCTGATAGCAACCTTTTCTGGTCTAGTAAAAAGCAATATCAATCTTTCTGCTTATTGTAACTGCACATGTCCTAGACACATCATGTATATTTCCTTTCTCTGATAGGATTTGATCCAGCTGCTGCTGAGCTTGAAGGAGAGTTTCCTGTTGATAAGGGGGAACTATGCCTCTTTTACTGGAGAGGGGTTTTTTGGTGGTTTACTTAGCTGACCACTGAATTCTAGTTCAGTGCTGTACTGTTATAGAAGTACTTATTTCCAGTTTGTCTGAGGTGGTTGTGACTAATGGGAATCCTGAAGTTAGCTTCCTGCTATTTTTTGTCTCTTTCCAGGTCTTTAATAAACTCCTAATTACACGGTTTATAGTTGTGCTGGCTTGTGTGTGTGTGCAAGGAAACCTAGTTACTGTGAATCAGAAACTTTTAAAGGTTTCCTTAAAGTACCTTTGAAGATTTATGGTTTTCCTTGCTACTATATGGGTACAAAACTACAAATGGCTAAAGCCACTGATTTCCTGTTTAATTCATTGCATCCCAGGATCTAAAATGGCTAATGACCTAATTAGTAGGCAGAGATGGAGCTGCCCTTGGCAAGGTCTGCCTGTATACCTATGCAGCAGAACAGATGACAATATGCTTATTCTTGCAGATGAGAGCCAGATGTGGATGAGTATGGCTGTCTCTACTAAGATGCTGTGCTATTAAGTCTTTTCACTTTACTACCAGCATACTTTGGCTAGACTCAGACTGGAGGCTAAGGGATCAGAAGGCATGCAGGTTTATCTAGCTGCAGCTGTACAGATAGACATAAAGTTAACTTTGTTAAAGGATATGTAAAATGCAGCACGCTGTGACTACAATCAGAGAATGTCTGTGAGGGCCTTTCCCATGGCTTTCCATCTTAATCATTATTTTGCTTGTTTTTTGCACATGATCTTAGCAGTAATTGCTCTTTCCACTGGATTATTAGATCTGAGGACTTCATCAAAGGCTCTAGGAGAGCTCTTTTATTTTCCTTCCTTCTTTGGATATTTCCTCTCTCTGACTTAGAAGTTCTCACCCATTGCTATTCACCGGACAAAAGCATCAAGGTGTTAATATAAATGGGACAACTTCCTACTTTGCTCTTCCTGTTGCTTCCCATTTATTACTTACTATTTCACTTGATAATGTTTAAGGCTTCTACAGTAAATTGCATCTTTTCAGTGTACAGCATGATACTACATTGAAAATCCTGCATATTTCAAAGACTGAGAAATGCAGCCTCAAAAGCCAGCTTAGTTCTTGCTTTGGGCAATTAGTGAAAATTACTGAAAATAAAATTTCACTCACAGAATTCAGACCTATACTTGGAAATGAGGTATTTGTCTGCCTGCTAGTATCATTGTTAATTTACCATGTTGGTTCTCAGTTGCACAAGCAGAGAGTGATTGTTCTAATGAGCAAGAAGCATATGCAGGCATAGAAAGGGCAAACCTCGCTCATTTCTTTGTGACTTGGAGCTTAGTTTTATCTAAAGCTGCACTATTGGTGGCTGATTAGGTTTTCATCTAATAAACGAAAGCACAGGCAAGAATTGTAGATGTTTACTTCCTGTGCTCGCTAAAAAGATGAGGAAATTTAAGAGATCTAAATGAGTATCTTCTGTCAAGAGAATGATTTTCATGAATTCTAATCCTTGTATTTGTTCGAAGAGAATAAAATAGTTCAACCTGCATGGAATTTTTCAACTTTTGGGGGAACTTTGGCATAAATAAACAATTGCAAACCTTGCTTTTTCTATGTTAAGGCTGCTCCCTTTCTCACTACTTAAGCTGACGCTGAGAACAGTGGCAGCCACAATTCTTTGTGGAATCTCAGTCACTGTCTCTCATCTGTTCAGTTAGAAAACAGGATACCAGTATTCAAAACTATTTTATTTTTATTTGGTTTTGTGGACAGTACAAAGTTATTCAAGCAGGTATTAGGTATTAGGACAAGGGCTCTTCCCTTCTGGTCAGTCAATGCCTTTTGGATTTAGGTCCTACCAGAATTTGAGTAAGAGGTTTAAATGAATTCTGGCCTTTTCATTGGGCTTAAACTCTGGCTACATTTTGTGAAGTGTTCTGAATTGCAAAAGAAGTTTTGATAGTTCTTAAAACAAAGACAAACAAAACCCAAAAAAACAGTAAGCTGAGGAAATCTTGAGTAGTTCCTGTAGATGCCACTGATTATAACAACACTGGAACTGATTTGGATCCAAAGATTTGAATCAGTACTTGGTCTTTATTCCCAAACTTGGGAGGAGAAGGTTGATTCTTTTGTGAAGCTGTAATTCATAGCTAATGGAATGCCTCTTGTTCCTCAACAGTTGGTTATCTGTCACAATGAACATATAAATATGTGGAAAGGCCCTGGAGAGGCAGTTCTGAGTTAACCAGGATATTTCCTTGGCAAATGCTTAGAATAAGAGCTTTATCTGCTTAAAGCAATTTGACTGGCAATCCAATCTACATAAACAACTTTATTGAGCTCCTGTTGCAGGACACAATGCTAGAACCCATTGTGGACTCTCGTACCTTTTTAGGTAAAGACACTTGAAAAAGTCATAGAATGGTGTATTTCTGCTTTATTAATGGATTAGGGTTTAAATCCTGCTTGACCTGTGAAAATCTGAAGGCAGTCTTAGATGTGTTAGTAACAGCCAGATTGGATTAGTGTAATTCTTTGTTTGTAGTTCTGCCAGCATCATCATTCAGAAATTACTGCTTCAAAACACAGTAAGGAAAAGTGATCTCTGGCGCTGCAGAAATCAGCAAGCTGAACAATCCAGACGTCTTTCTTCAGAGGCTCCCAGCTCTAACAAAATTGGCTGGAACATCTGTTTTCTGTCTTAAGCTCTTTAATGATTAGGTTCCTAATTGTTTGACTGGGTGTCTGTGTAAGCCCAGACCCAGGCAGTTTGGAGCTAATGCTGAACTTCTGGCACTAAGAAGTGATAGTGAATAGATACGATACAATCAATTTATATGAAGTGATTTATCAATAATGCCTCCCTTGCTGTGAAGTGTTGTGTAAGTTTTTTTTTGCAAAGTTGTTCCAACCAGCAAGAAACCTAATGTAGCTCTTCATCCAAATGCTACTCTGCAGAGCCTAGCATTGCATCTTAAAGTGTTGCACTCCTACTTCAGAATATCTTCTAGAGATATGTGATATCTGTGGACTCAGTAGTGCAGAGGGTGTGATTTGGTGTCCTTTGCTGAGACAATGCATATGAAGCCTAAGGGAAATAAATATTTCTGTTTTGTTCATTGCTTTGTACTTCAGAAAAGAACAGACCCTAATGCTTAACTTTAACCACATGCTTCACTAGAACATAAGAAAATGTTCAAATGCTTTGCTATGTATTTTCCAGAATTAGGTCCTTTTGAAGCTTTTGTGCTCTTTCAAACCAAATTTGGTTTCTGTATATTATTTTGTGCAGTCCCACCTTAATAAGGGTTTGGTCCTGAAGAATATTTTCTAGTCATTCTTGCATCCGTTGCATCTTTGCAGGTTATGACTGAGTCTAGAAAGTTCATTTTTCTGAATGTAAAACGAGAAAAATCAACTGCCAAGGGAAAAGTCATGTCATACGTCTCTGTTTTCCATGTTAGTTTCCCAAACAAACGGACTTTCTCTCCTTGGCTGTCTTTTTGAGCAATCGATGTCAGAGGGTAGATGAAGAGTGAGCTTTATGGGAAGCTTTCAGTCTCAAGGGTTTGCTTACTTGTTTTTGTTGTCAGTATCATTATGCATGTCAAACAATAAAACAGGTCAGCAGAAGTTTTTAACCTTTTCAGATTTAAAGTCATGGGTGGCTGTTCTGAGCAAAGATAACATTGCCCTTTTTGCTATCAGACAAGAGACAACAGAGATGGAGAATGTGAGGCGTTTCCAGCAGGCTATTTATTCCAACTTGTGTGGGATTATTCAAGCCACTATTAGGCAGCAGTTACAAATGTAAGTACACTCCTACTCCTAGCTCCAAAACATTATCACAGCAGTGAACCTGGAGGAGTGTGAGCACTGTGGTCCGCAGTTGCTTTTATTGTTGCTTCTATAAGATATACATATTCTTGAAGACACAACTATCAAATACTCCTTTGTAGATCTTCTGTAGATTAATCTTCTGTCACCCAGTGTAGTCTTATTCATTATTTTCTTTAACTCTTCTGTGTGGGTCAGAAAAGTATTTTTTTTATTACATATATTAAAAAAATCTAATTTTCTAAATAGTGGGAAAACAAATTATTGGAAATTTGAGTGATGTAGGTGATGCGAGCAAATGTCATCAGTAAAATCTGTTTTACCAATGCTATTCATCTAGTATTATAATTTTTAATTTGGCATGCTAGAAACCTGCAGAGAGAAGCTAAGAATTTTTGTACAGGGATATCTGTAAATTGTGCTTATGGAAAAAGCTCTTTTCTAAAAAGTTTAAATGCTTTTCTTTTTGTGTGTTTGAAATATTTAAATGAAGTATTCTATCACTGAAAAAGTGTAAATTCATCAAATAGTAACTTCATCACAGTGACACTTGGTTTAGTTTTAGTGAGAGCTGGAGAGAGTGTAAATCATACCAAAACTTTCTGGTGCCAGGAAGAATCAAGGTTAGATATTCAGTGATTTCAGGGAATGGGCTGGAAACTGTTCATCCTCACAAGATACTACAGGACAACAAGGGCTAATTTATAATGGTCTCTGTACATATCTCTTCGTGCGTGTCTGATCTGAGATCATATATATGTACATCATATACACATACAGTCATATACATCTCTAGAAGCTAGCAGTTTTGTTTGTGATTTGGGGAAGACAGGATATAGACAAGCATGTGTCAGGCCACACAAACTGCTTGTACGCTTCCCAAGACTGAAGTAGCTAAAGCAAATACTACTGGACCAGTACTACTACTACCAGGAATTTCTACAAGAAATTCCTCCAAAGCACCCATGCATGATATCTGGTTCTGTATGCAGTACCAGTGCATGTACTGCTTGCCTGAGTGTTTATTTGCATAGCAGTTAAAAGTGCTGTATGTCTCTTTCCAATGTAGGATGCACTGATGAGCTGCTAGAAATTGTGACTTAAGACAATCTTACAAAATATCCTCTGAAATGGGAACCTGCTGAAGCACAAAACAGATTTCCCATGGTGGCATTGCATCATTCCATCTCCAACACTGCAAAGTACTGTAAATAAGCTACCATAAAGGGCAGAAAAGCAAGATTAGAAAAAAACTTGTGGCTGTATATGAATGTGGCTTCCCTGCACATTTTAAATTCTGTTTTGCGGTCGATTTTCTTTAAACATGTGATACGCATTTGCTAGCATTTACTTAAAATTCTATTCCCTCAAATGATGTTAAAATGTTGCAACAATTCAGTAGGGAAATGTACAGTACAATTTCTTTCCTTTTAAGGGTTGAGAGGTCCTTATCTAATGTTTCTAACAGTTCATCTGCTAGGTTCTCACTCACTCAAACTGTGCCTTTTATTTCAAGAGAAATTGCAACAGATCTAATGAAGGGAACATTTTGAAAGCAATTTTTAGTGTTCTTTTCCTAAAGGGATTAAACTGCTAATGTAAATGTTCACAACAAAGCAATACTTGCACACAGGATGAAATCTGAGATCCAATCATTCTCTGGTATTCACACGCTTGGAACAGAGTTGATTGAAATTAGTGCACCCTTCATGTGCCCCTGCCTTTTCTCTCAATTTGTCACACTGTTGAGAGCATGGAGTAGAAATTCCATTGGAATTCAACTGGTTTAACCCTTGCAGTAGATGGATTATAATGAAACTTAATTCAGGTGGTACGGTGGAGGTGGCATTGTAGGTCTCCAATGTACAAATTGAAATGACAATATACAATTCATGGCATTGGGTTCTGGAAACTCGCATTAAAAGAAGTGTTACTACAAGTGAAGGAGAAAGCAGGCATTTTCTTTCTTTGACTGTGGGGTGTAAACACCATGATTTTTCTTCCCATTAAAAGTTTGAATTACCAACATAAGGGAACTAGAAAAAATACTTGGACTACACACTTTAGTATCCTTTTTGTGGAGGGAGGGGAAAAGCGTCTTATTTTCAGAACTAAAATGTTCCAACTGAAATATTAAATGTAATGTTGGTTGTGAGTTTTTTGCTTTTTGTTTTTAAAAGAAGAATTCTGTTCCCCATTATGATCCCTCTTGTGCCTGACAGGGAAAGTTAAGGAGGCTTGCTAGTTTTCAACAGCTTATTTTTTTTTAATGAATAAATGTTTTAAGGAGTGTGGTGTGTAGCCAGCTGACTTGGAAAGGTCTAGAATTTTGAGATTTGGAATACAAAACTGACTAGCATCAACACTTAAGAATGGGAATGGATTCCCCAAGGAACTTGTACTGCATCCAATAAACAAGAGGTGATGTGGCAAGAAGGTAATGATGAAAAGGCCAGTTGCTGTTATAGACCCCTACAGCAGTTCAAAAATTCTGTGAAATGTTTGTACAGACAAGAGGAGCACCTAGGAGGCCACTTGGAGATTGTTCATGAGAGATTTGAATCATTCCAGTATTGATTGGAATAATAACCATGCAAAATCCAAGGAAAGGAAGGCTTTTAGAGGTACTTTAGTGTAGCACTACTTTTATAATGCGATTTGTTGAATGGTCAGTATAGCCAGAGGATATTTTGGAACTAATCCTTGGAAGTGAATCAAGTGCTTTATGATTTAATAAGGCTGGAAAATGGGCACTGCTTATATTTGAGCAAAACCTTCTAGTGCTATCATCCAATTTGAAATACTTGTTAAGAGAGAGCTAGATGAAGCAACACAAAAGTGACTTTGAGACACTGTACGATGCCTTGAGGTATTTTGATTAGAACTCCATGGTTTTACAGCAAGGGGTGGGAAAACTGGAGGGATTGGAGCTGACATTCATCCCAACTGCTGTGAGGGAGTGTGTGGGCAAAAGGGCACCAGATACTGTTGTGGCACAGCTCAATGCAGGATATAAGTAATAAGTGAGCAACTTTCGGTGTACAGCTGACTGTATAAATATATCCCTTTTAGAGACAATTAAGTGTAAATAGAAATACTGAACATGAACAGCCATATACAGTACATTCTAAGCTGGGATCAAGGGTTTTCTAAATATGCTGACAGTGGTGTGTAGGTATGCAGAGAACTGGTTCCCTGGGGAGCTGGGGACAGAACTGAGGATGGAGAATGAAGGAACAGCTGATGTTTGTTTTTAGTTGAAAAAGCTGAATGAAAATTGTTTATTTGGTGTTTTTTTCCTTTGGAGAGAAAGAAGAGGAAATGTGGATCTGTCTTGGACAGGGGTGAATTTGTTTGTTCAAATGTGAAGGGACAAATTAAGAACAGCATGTGAATCACCCCATGGGGGATATACTGGACAAAAGTTACATATTCTTCAGAGCTGAGGAGAGATGAGGAGAAATACTTTTAAGCATTAAAGGAAGACAAGGCAACAGATGAAGCCCTTTAGCTGAGCAAGTAGTTCATTTGCCTAATCTAGGGCTCGAGAAATAATGTATTATATTTAAATATCATGCAGAAATTGAGTTTTGTCCCTTGAGTGAATGAGGATCAGGGCATTTTGCACCACTTTAGAGGAAAGAAATATTTTTCCCTTTTCTAAAGAATGACACCCTAGGGGAGTTCCTAGGGAACTGTTCTCCATATAAGCTAATGAGTCTGTGTGGACCTCTATATGTAGGGATAAAGCTTTGACAAGACTTTGTTTTCCTCTTGCATGATTCAGTGAAAAATAAAGCATGTGATTCTGTGTATTCCTCTGAGTGCAGATGCACAGCCTGAGCAGCCCTATGCTGGTGTAACAGGATCTGTGATTGTCTGTGTGAATGTATAGCACATGGTAAACACCAGAGATCACTGTTTAACACATGCTATAAGTGTAAGAAATACCATGAGCTGCAGTGAGAAGGAAGGTGGACCACCTAGTAATGCACTTCAATAAACCAAGGTGGTTCCAAGGATGTTTGGCTTAGTCTATGAAAACTAAAACCATCTGTGAAATCTTGCCTCATTCCTTCAGCATAATTAAGACAAGCAAGGCTGATAGTCAGGTGAAATCCTGCTTATGTTAGCTGTCAATGGGGTAAACTAAAACAACTTCAGAACAGTTGTTTTACAAGCTCAATTCAGAACAGTGTTTTGGTAATGAGTAATGAGAGATAGCAGAATGGTGTTACCAATCTCTCTGGCACCCATTATATACACACTTCTGTACTCAACAAACATATCTACAGAAAGGGGACTTAAAATAAATAAATAAAATAAAATAAAGAGCACTTGCAATTTCTGAGTTTAAATTCTTTTGTTTCAGATGGGAAGATAATACTCTCTGTATCTTCCCTGAAACTCTTGAGCTTTTCCAGTTCATTGTCCCTTGGAACCTCTCTTATTTGCTTGCACTGACCATTTAAACTTAATGTACACAGTAGAGAAATGGTATATTTAATTGTTGAACGTAAAACGCTGGTTACATAAACTGTATTTTTCCCATCACATCTCATGACTGCTACCTGATTTTTATCTTAGGCTAGTGGAAAAAATGTGGTTTCTTGGGTAATGGAGCAAACTAGGGAGTATGTATTGCAGGGAGTAGTCATGCTATACTGACCAGAAATAGTATTTGTGGGGCAGCTATAGAAACCTCCCTGAGGCCATCAGCTAGGTTTATGACTGTAGTTAAAAATAAAATAACAGGCAAATGGATACTGGAATCAAACTGTGGAGTCCCTGAAAATAGCTAAGAAAGTGATTACTTCTCTAGCAAGTACAATTTATCTGTTTTTGTTTTATCTTCAAACTGCGTCACATCTTGCTGTGGAACATACAATGATTTTTGAAAGGATGAAAAAATAATCAGCATGATACCTACTATTGACTCTTTAAAGAGTAGATTATGCTAAGAATTTGTTTTATTTTTATTAGCTATAGCAAGGACTTGTTCTTAATGATTTCTTATTGCATAGTTTTATTTCTTGTTGAAAAGACAGATAACACATGTAAAACTAATAGTAATTCTTACTGGCAAAAGTATTCGCCATAGATGAGAAATGAATTTGGTATTAGTTGGATCTTTATTTGTGCTTAAGACAAAGCAAGCTGAATTGAGTTAACTTAAAAGATGCTGCAATATCTTCAAGAAAACTGAAGCATGGAGAGGCCTCAAGTCTTAATAGCAAGCAGCTTAAGAAAAGCTCTCATTCTGCAGCTATTAGTATTTTAGCAGTGCCTTATGCTTAGGAGAAGCCCTGTCAGCTTCAGCTGTATCAGAGCGCAGCAGTGCACAGTGTGCTGATAGAGTCAGGGTGCGTGTGGATATGTCAGGCTAGAAAGGGCTTAAAGAGGAAGCAGAGTCCAATGCTCTGTGCTGACACGGGATGGATCTCCTCCATAGCTGTTAAAAACCTTCAGGTACAGGGTAGGAGACTGTATGATCTCTGTGGGTGGTTGTATTCTAATGTTTAGTAGAGTCAACTGCTAAATGCTTTAGTAGTTGAAAGTTTTTTCCTAGACCCTAGATTGAATATTTTAGATGTAATTAAGCTAATTCTTCTTCTTTTTTTTTTTTTTTTTCTTTTTTAGCATCAGGAAACACATAAGGATAATTGAGTAATCGACTCTTTTTTCTTAATGCTTTTTTTTTTTTTTTTCCTGGAAGGCTTAGGAAAAGACCTGGGTTTGGTTAAAGGGCATAGATGAAATATGTCAGAAATAAAAGCAGTGTAAGAAGCTCAGTGACTGGAATTCTTGTTTGTTTCATACTTGAAAATGGGTTTCATACTTGAAAATGGATCTTTTGTAATGCTATTCTTAATGCTGGCAGTTAGTTTCCCTAATGGAGCAAAGAAAAGTGGTCAGCGTGCACACAGTTCTTTAATTACATAAGAAAATAGGTTGTTGACAAACAAGAGCTTGTTGCTCCACTAGCATTTTGAAGTACCACCTATTCTTCATAGTGAAACACGTAGGAAAATATTTTCACAGCGCTTAATTTTTACATGACTAATTGCCTTTTCTAAGTTACAATGACAATTACTTTCTCTTGAAACATACTGTCCACATCTCTCATATCATAAATTGATTTGTCTGGAGACGATTAATGAAAGGTAAAGGTAGAGGTTGAGGTAGAGTTTTATTCCAGAGGTCATCTTCAGAAGTGGTGATAAGAAATAATTGAAAGACAAAAAAAAAAGAGATCCTTGTCTCAACAAAAGATTATCTGATAATAACATTTCCAACTTGAGCTTCTTCCAGTGCAGCTCTTCTCAAAAACTTTTGACAGTACAATTCTTTTGTAGAGGTCTAATGAGTAATAATTTCTAAAGCACTTGTTCTCAGGTGCTGGGAATAACATTCCCCAACAAGCACCATCTGTAGACGCATTACACTATTTATGGTTTTCCTAAATAGCTGCAGGGAAAATAGCACATACGTTGTATTTAGCCTGTCCCATCACTGCCACTATCGAAGATGCTTTACTCTTCTTAATATTAACTAATTAATTATGCCCAAGCTTTCCTAACTGTCAGACATTCACTTGAATGGGAATTGCTTTCACAAGAACCACATAATTTTCTGATAATTGAGTGACTGAGAAATGATAACCTGAACTCATGATGGATAGTGTATAATCAAAATTGCATGTCTGGAGTTCTCAGAGATAGTCTAGCTTACTAAAATTAATCAGCTATTCAGAGTTTCAAGACTGTTTTTAATAGCAATTGGCCACTTGAGCACTTTCAAATGACCCCATGATGCAGAAGCGCAGTAGCTGTTTTATAACTGCGTATACTTCTTTCTGAATTGTTCTTCAAGCTCTCAGTTCTTTCCCTCTTCTGTTAGGTTCTGACCTTTGCTCTTGGTGTATTTTCCTGTGATCAGCAAGATGCCTCTTCTATTTGAATTTTTGCTACAGTAGTAGTAGATTAACTGAACCTGATGGTTTATTACTGTAAAGATGACTGGCCTTCTCACAAACCTGTACAAGAATATTCTTGCAAGAATAAGAAAAAAACATTTATGTAAATACAGATGATCTAAAAACCTGATGAGTCTTTAATTCCTCTGATAGTGTCTTATTGCTCAGTGTTAGTTTATTATCAGTTTAATTACAATAAAAACAGGATTTGCACACCTTATTGTCAAGAACTGTAACTAAGAAATCTGTGCCTCATGCGTATTTTTTTGGCTGGGCACAACAGAGATGGTTTCAAAGTTACCCACTGAAGAAGCATGTATTGCATTAAGATGTGATGTAATAAAAAGTTTGAGAAAACGAGCATTAAGAGTTGATGGAAATAAACACAATGGTGGGAAGTTAGAAAGCATGAATGATGAAGGAAGGCTGTGGGATTTTTTTCTCATTTCAGAACAAAACTGAGATGAACTTTAATATGCTGGGTTGTACTTTGTTAGACTCTCTAGTTTGGGTAAGTTATGTAGTGAAGTGAAATAATGTAAAAAAAAATATATATATATACAGTATTTCACATTCAAAATATCTATTTTTCCTTTCTCTTGAAAATATTTGACCTATCCACAGATAAGAACTAATGTCTTAGTTCCAGCTGCCAAAAAAAACCTAGCAAGGTTCACCAAAGTAATCTGATTATGACTTTGGGCTCAAAATGGTTTCTGAATTTGGAATGAGAAACAGCCCTTTTACCCCTTCAGTTTTTTGTTCTGAAAATACATT
Organism: Lagopus leucura; assembly: GCF_019238085.1. Classification (NCBI taxonomy): domain Eukaryota; kingdom Metazoa; phylum Chordata; class Aves; order Galliformes; family Phasianidae; genus Lagopus; species Lagopus leucura. The sequence continues at coordinate 33,961,298 of NW_024962250.1, forward strand.
TTGTGTTACTAGTTGGAAGTCATAGCTGGAATAAAGTGATTGTATTGATCATTGCACCCATATAGTGAAACAGTTGTTCTAAGGTGATCCCAAAGATATTAAATAAGTAACTCGAGCTAGTCAAGATCAACGAGAGAGAACCTAGACTTTGTTTTTTCTCATTGTGTCATGTTGCCTTTTGAAGGCAAATTTCAAACCAGAGGTTAGTTTGGCACACAAACATGTATTGCATGTCTGGGGATCAAGAGTACTGCTGCCATGGGCGTGCGTTCAATGTGAAGAGAATACCAAAATGTGGAGTGTGTCAACAATAAGTGAACTTAGTCCTTTTGAAGAAGGGACTGTTAATAGCTTTTGAGTTTAACTGGACAGTGCATGGGGTAATTTATTTTTTCGGCTTGTTTAGGATTTTCAAACCACAGAGCAACATGAAAGTTGTAAGCTGTGAGTTGATTTTATTTTTTTTTTAATACACCAAAACATAAATACTTGGTATTAAAAAAGCCAACTATACAGTTCTTAGCCACGAATGCAATTGTTAGATTTAAAAGGGAAAAGAGATGTTGCCTGAAAAATGACTATCAAAAGACTGGAAAAAGCAACCAAGCAATCATTTAAAAAACTTTCTCTGAGCATCAAGGAATATGGTGGTCTCACAGGAGTGCATAGCAAGAAAGAGCCAAAGATACGTCTGGAGGCATAATATGGTTATCCAGCCCTGTAAGAATTTGCATTTATTTTGTGAACAGAAGATAGATCTCTTCTATTGGATTTCTACAGAAGTCTCCAAAGAAATGGTGTTAAATATTTTAAGATGATTGTTGTAATTTAGAGCTCTGTTTTCAGAGCTACTGTATGCTGCTCTGTTGAAGATAAATTGTTTTACTGTTTCTACTCAGTTATGTGTCTTGCTTGTGAGATTAAGATTATTCACCATGCTGATTTTAACTATTGAAAATCTCACAGCCTAGAGTGAGTATTTGATTATTTTCTAAGCAAGTAAAAGGTATCTAAAAATGGAGTTATTTATGAAAGAAATTAATTCTGGGAAAGCTGTATACATTGAATGTTGTGTGGAATAGAGAGGAAGGAAGAATGAGTTGTGTGCTCTTTGGTGACCTCCAGTACATCAAATTCAGATGTTTCCAACACTGTTTATAATTTTGTATTGGCACATGTTTAGAGAAAAAGAAATATATAGGAATTGCTGTTGGAGATTAGATTGATCGCCCACTTAGGCCAATATCCTGTTTTCAATATTGGACAGTACTATATGGATTGAAAATACGTGCAAAATGTCACCATGTGACATACCTAGCTTCTGCAAGTTAGTAGGCTAAGCTTTGGAATGTGAAGCTTTGTTTATTATCAATCTACTTCCTTTTTTAAATAATGAACATTTTTCTTCAGACTTTCTTCTCAAAGAAAGCAGCAGACTGCAGTAATAGATTTATTCCCTTCACACCAGTTGGCTGTTTTACTGAGACACAGTGGCTCCTGGCTCCCCTGTGGGATGCAGAGCCCTCCTGTTCTCTGTGCTTCATCACAGTGTACGGAGCTGCTGCTGATAGCACCAGTCATGCAGTCAGGGTTTTGATGAAGTCCTGCAGTGAGTAGCACATAAAAACATAGACAGAAGACAATGTATTCATAATATCTGGACATCGGTAAAAACCTGGAGTTCTTAGTAATTTATTTGAAATTTATTTAGCAGTATGGGAGCTTCTGGTTAAAATGTGAAATAGGACTCCTAAAATGTTTGTGACACATCTAACTATGTACAGAATGGAAGAAGACTGCTGAGTCTCTATCTTGCATGGCATGAAGTACTCAAAATCGGCAAAAATGTTCAGGACTGGAGAACGCTGGATGGGCAGTTTATGTAGTCTTCTGTACCATGTCCAATGCTGAGCTTTTATTGTTGCCTTCTATAGTTAAACTGGATGCATTAGTTGCCCATTGTATCCATCCTTGGTGTCCAGTTTACTCCCATGTTTGCTTTACACCAGTACTGCAGTCTTAAAGGCTGTTACAACTGTGGTTAACTTTTAAGGGATACTTGAGACAAATGGAGTCAAAAAGCAAAGCCGAAATCCCCAATAGTTTCTTTTTCTACAGCAGCTGTGGGGAAAAAAAAAATCTAATGTAAGGTATTGAAATAAAAAAAAAAAAGTAAATTAATGCTGTATTATTGTAATGCTGTAGCATAATACACTAGATTTTTATGGTAATAATATTTATATTTCAAATTATTAACATCCCTAGAGCAAATGTAATATCAGATTTAGTGTCTTTGGGGCCAGACTGACCAGAAATTATAACAGAGCAGAAGCGGAAGGGCAGGAATTGCTGCTCCACTGGTTTCTAGGGCAATTCACACCTCCCAGATCATTCTTTAGTAGAGTTTGACTTAGGATTTACCTCAGCCAGCCTCCACAGGTGAAAATTCTTCACTCTTCCTGGGTACTGCTGGGAGGAACACGCTGTTTTCAGTGGTCTGCACAAATTGTAGTAAAGAGCCATGTACTTCTTGTTTGTTTGCTATGCTGTGGAAGAAAGCCCACCTATGCTTTTTCAGTAGCATTAGTTATGAGAATTTTACATGAGTAGACATACCAGGAGCTGGCTCATACAGAGGTGCGAAATTAAGTGGATGCAATTCTAAAGTGTAGTAATACATATAATCCAGAATAGAATACCGTACCTGTAAGCTAGTTACAAAGGAGAAATAATTAGTGAGTTAAATTCCAAAATGCTGACAAAGACAATGGAGAAGCTAAAAGTATATAAAATATTAAAAGCAAAAAACTTTTCACCTAAATAACCGAAACCAAAGCCAAGTTGGTTAGGTAGAATTAAAATAATGAATTTTTTTTTTTGGTGGGATTAAAAGTATATATTCAGGAGTTAGCTTTTGTTAAGGTGAGGTGCAACTGAACAACACTGTTGATCTCACAGATCATCCAGAACATGCTTACAACATGATTCTTCTGAAGAGACCAAACTACAAGCAACTGCAAATCAATGACAAAAAGCTGGAGAGTCTTACAATCAAAGATAATGATCACCATATTTAAGTTTTCCTAAGGCTTGTCATCAGGAAAGACTTCTGTTCCGTCTTTGTTTGAGAAATGTTAATGACTCTGGCATTCAGAAGAGAAAATATGGATTTGATTGGTGGACTGTTTGATGGAAGAGCTAGTTGCAAGATCGCCCCTAGAGAGTAGCAGTCAATGGATCAGTGTCCAGATACCATCAGTTATAAATGAAAGGTACTCACTGAAACTTACGAAAAGATATTCCCAACTATGGTGTTATATTTTGTAAATATGCACTGAACAATGAATGTAATAAAAGTATTCACATTTCAGGGTTGCCAGCTCCTCTTTATTTCTATTTGCAAGGAGTTGCATGTGAATTGAATGAATTCTTTTCTGTTTGTGAGCAAGTGCCATGTGAGCCAAAATCACGATTATGATTTGACATTATGTAGAACTATTGTTTTTTTCTGGAGTGTACTGCATTATTTCTTCACTGAGTTGCCAAAATTGGATTCTTTTGATTAGACAGACCAAATGTCTGCCATATGAACATAATACTGACTGCAGGCTGGATTTTCCTTTGAAGCTAAGAGAATGAAATTACCCATACTACTAATTGGCATAGGCTACTTAGTCTAGGCTATATGATGTGATAATTCACCATTTGGTGATGTAGTTCTTGCCCTTCAGACCAGGCCTATTCCTAGCCTTGTTTACAAGAGCCTCTTGAGGCAACTGTATGCATTACTAGTTTTTTTCTAATGACTGTTCTGTCATACCTTGTGCTCTGGTGAATGCTGTTGACAGTAAAAGTTGTAGAGGCAAAATGCTTTAAGAAAGTGAATAAAGAATGGCCAGAAAAAATGATCAAAGAAAACTAAATGGAAAAAAACACTTGTTAGAAGTATTTGGCATTTAAAAAGCAGTGCAAAATGTACATAACAAGAACCATTCTGACTTTTTTTTTTTTGTATTCCTCAGTCTTCTATTTCAGCTTGAAGATATCAAGTGATGTGAACTGTTTTTCTCTCAATCATCACAGCTTTTTTCTAGTAGGGATAGAATTTGTCATTGAAACTATAGGAAATTATTTCTTCCAGGACAGAAATAATGGTTTACAGTACATCAACTTAGTTTCAGGATTACATGAGGCATAATTTGAGCTCTCATGGCAGATAGAAAATGAACAATAGGTGCTGCTGTATTCATGGAAGCTGAAACCAGTCCAGAATATTTTAGTGTGGAAAAATCTATGTTAAAGGGTATCCATGATTTCTGAAGGATTTCTGAGTTTGTGAGCCCAAAGCAGAGTGGGCTAAGACTTAAAGATTTAATACATTGATGTCTGATCAGGAGGTTGATTTTAAAAAGATGGGAGGATGATGTGGTGAAGCATGTAAGTGTGTAGGGAAACCTGAGTTGTTTTCAGGAGGAAGAAAGATGGTTTACTTCAGCACAGAAGTTTATTGTAAAAAGGAGTAATGGAAGGACCTGTGCTTCAGAAAGAAAAAACAATAACCTTTTCCAATAAGATGTTTAAGCCCCACAGTTGGTGGTATCCACAATGGGAATTTACTCTATGGGGGTGGTATGGGGAAAAAGCAAGCTGGCTTTCAGCATCCCAAGCTGATGCCACAAAGTTAGCAGACCCAGGAAAACCCTACTGATGAATGAATCTGCCTGAGATTTGCAAAGAAAGAAGTCTCTTTGGTTAAAAACGTAAACCTCCTTCAGTTCTGAAGAATGGACTGACACCCTGGATGTGTTCTGGCTCTGACTGCTGGAAATGTTATCTACTGCTGGAGTACTGTGGTGCTGGACATGAGGTCAGAACAAAATCAGATTCAGTCTTAGTACTGTCACTTATTATAAACCTCAGCAACAGATGTGATTCAAATGTAATTTCAGTAAACTTAGAGCTACAATTTCCAGTAAACTTATTATGTGAAGGCTATTTGCAGTTCAACGAGTGCGGAAGTGTAATGCAGAATGCACTATTTGAAAACCTTATTAGAGAACAGGTTTTATAATTCATGAGAAATGCGTTTGTTCAAGAAGCAAGGAACTATTTTTAGCACCTGCACAAAATTCAAAAGGAAAGAAGAGATTGATATAGTGTGTGCAATTAAACAATCAAATCCAGTGGTTAATTAAATTGTTCAGTTATAAGATGCCAAGCTTCCTAAAAATCTCAGGAATAATTATTGATCATCAAGTACTCTGCCACTTCTGGGTTTGTCATCAGCTGAAGCTGGTGAATTATTCATGGATTTCAATTTAATACGGTAAATGTTCTTCCTGGTGATCAGTATCTGTGTGAAATGTGTAAGTTATTTCTTCTTGTCTAAGTACAAGTCCTGTCTTGCTCATGCTGCAGGCTTGTCACTCCAAAGTCAAGTAAAGTCCTGCACTCTTTTCCTGGACAAAGTACACAGTTTCTCTGGAAGGGAGAGGCTTGAGGAAAAATAAAGGGGGCTTAGGTTGTAGGAATTATGGGATAAGGATTTTCTTTGAGTTTAATATGCTAAACAGGAGAAGGGGAAACTGTTTTGCAATCAAGTTTCCTTGTAAGAGAAAAGCCAACAAAAACTGCTTTAATTTACCACACACAATATTTGCATATTTTGTGTTACAGCTTTGCAAACAGGAGAGATTTAATCCTGCCTGTAAGCATGTCTTCATAAATGCATCATAAAGCCTTCCAGAAAGAATAAAATCAGCTGAAAATATACTGCTCTTGGTAGGCATATAAAATTATTATTCCTACTCCATTCAGTCGGCCTCTTCTCTCGTGTCATTAGTGATAGGACCAGGGGAATGGTATTACTTTTCAGAAAGGGTGGTCAGGCACTGGAATGGACTGCCCAAGGAGGTGGTAGAGTCACCGAGTCTGGGGGTGTTCAAGGAAAGACTGGATGTTGTGTTGAGGGACATGGTTTAGTAGGAGCTATTGGGAATAGGTGAACGGTTGGACTGGGTGATCTTTTAGGTCTTTTCCAACCTTAGTGATTCTATGATTCTATTTATAATCAGCAAACATTCATGCTACTTGGTAAGAGCTTTTTAGTGGGATTTACATTTAAAGACCTGTTCCCCCCCCCCCATGTCAATTGGAAGTTTTCTGTTTGAGCCAGTACATGTGAGTAGGTTTGTCTCCCTATGTGGATGACGATGGTTTGGGTTAGAAGTGACCTTTAAAGATCATCCAGTTCCAACCTCTCTGCAGTGAGCTGGTTACCACCCACCCGATCATATTGCCCAGGGCCTCAATTCAGCATGGCCTTGAACAACTATCCTGAGAGAGGGAGAAGGGGCATTTCCCCCCTCTCGCTGATTTCCTTACTATTGCGATGCTTCTGCAGATGATGTAACTTCTGTAAAACTAAACTTCTGAGGATAAAATTATTTTTTGTTAATCAAGTCCTTTGATTTCTGGGAAGACAAATGAGGGTTTTGGCATACCCACACAGCCTGCAGATACTTTATGTGGATGTTGAATTTGCAGAATTCCATTCACGTAGGGACTGTAATTATCTCAGCAGTAAAAGCTCTCTTCTCTGTGTGAGGTTTGAATAAGTTCAGACATAGGTGGGATATATGATTCCAAAACTATTGATTTTGAAATGAAAGAGGGCTGTCAGCAAAATATGGAAGATGATGTTGCTATCTGCCCCAACTGCTCTGGGTCTGTGAGGACTATTTCAGAATTGAAGTAAGATGAAATGTAGGCGTAAGGTTTCCATCTGGAACTCCAAAACTAAGAATTGGAGTCTGAGCTGAGCAATGGGTTGGCACTTTGTTCTTTCTGCCAGGGAGATTTCTTGAGGAGGTATATTTCTCTTGAAGTTGCTTTCACAGGAGTTGCACTTGATCCTTATGGGTGCCTTCCAACTTGGGGCTATTCTAGGACTCCATGGTAGTTTCTCCCCACTGTATTCTTTGGGTAGTTGCCTGCTGGTTGTGTACCTCATGTATTTGCTGCTGCTCAGAAGGTTGCAGAGAAGATCTGTGAGGGATTAGATCAACAGTAACAGTATCGAGAAACATCTTATTTCTGATCAAGCCTGTGAATGATAATCTTGCTGTTTGTACAGTGGGCCAACTTTGATAATGCTGTCATAGACCTCTTATAGCTCCTAGGGTAGCAGACAGATGGTTTTCTTCACTGTAGTTTCCATACAAGCTTGTTTGGCCTATTACATGTTTAATGTCTTTGCAGTTATGCTACTTATATGAGAGCTGAGGTGATGGAGAACTTAACACTGCTACCTTCTGCTCTGAATTCCTCAGACAACAAACCTAGTGCTTGATGGAACATCCTTGATGTGGAGCATAAAAGAACAGCCTTGTGAGATCACATGCCTGTCATTATGCCTCAATTTTTGCAAGATGCTGACAAAGCTGTGTTTCTGTGAGCGTATCCTATTCCTGCAGTTCTAACAGTTATCTGCTATCAAGTTCTTGTACAATTTTGCATGTTTAATAGAGAATGATAGATCTTTCAAAACAGAAAATTGTCTTCAGAAAAAAAAAAAAACAAAACAAAACCACCAAACAGAACAAAGACTTGGTTTGTTAGAAAACCCTTGTTTTCCTTTCTCACATGGGAAGTGTGTTCATCACAGAGAATGTGTCTAGGCCAAGTTCCAGCATTCAACTTGAAAGCATCATTCCAAAACAGACAGCCACATACATGTTTCCCTGTAAACAAATAGGCAGAAAATCAAGAATTTTTTTTTAAGTCATAACAAAAGAGAAGTGTTTTAGACATTTGAGCAATGCAACCTGGTTTTCCTGGGGAGAACTTTATAGCTTGTTTACTATGATGAAATCTGTCTCTTGCTTTACCAACTGCTTCCCAAGATGTTGACTTTGTCTAACCATGTCCGTTTCATTCTTCACTCTTTTCTTTTTCCTGATAGGATTCCTGAGGTTTGTTTACAGGTTTTGCAATATGCTTCCTTTGTCACTTTTTTTTAGCTAAGTTTCCTATTTCTGTCTTCTAGGCTACATGAGGTCCCAAGTGTTGGCTCATCATCACCTTCAGCCCTGGTTTGCAGCAGTGACTGAAGTATGCCAGCTGCTGCTTTCTGTGAATGCAGGCATAGTTCAGTATAATCAGTGTTGTGTTGTGGTTTAAAGAATGAAGACTGCTTAAGGTTTTTAAATAGGTTATCTGTAGCTCGACCACAGGTTTCTTATATCAATACAAACATGACAAATATACATCCTGTTCCTAGTGACTATGGTCAGGGGGGCTTATTACAGGGAATGAGGATTTGAAAAGTGTGCATCTTTGTTACGTACAGCAGGAAAAGTCAGAGTTCAAGGGAGAATTTGTGATAAAAAAGTATAAAACTGTAAACGGTGGGCCTCCGAGCTCAAATAAGAGCTTTTGTTTTTAAGTCTATTTTATAAGGCAGACATCATCTACAGAATAAAAAATGGGCTGGTTTCTGCAGGAAATCCAGATATGTTTTTTCGTGCAAGAAAAACCCAAATCCACTCCAGCAAACTTGCTAAAATGACAAAGTTCAAGAGTATGGAATTATCCAGAACCGAATGAAGCAAGTGGCTTTGAGTTCAATTATGGGCAATAGAAATCTTATGCCAATCCCACTGAGACTGTGTTCAGCCACAGGGCACTTAACTGGCCCGTATCTGGCTTCTGTTCTCTGGCCCAAAATGCAGATGCTCCTTTGCAGCAGCTGCCATGGGATGTTTCCTCTGGCATGAACCCAGTATGAAGTATAAATGTGTACCTTTTGGCTTTTCAATGAGATGCCTTAAGTCATCCAACCCTGAAATACAAAAATTGCTATTGTAGCTTTAGCATAGTTATAGCTTCAGCTGTTATTTGCTATATGTGATGTGTTTGGTTTTAGGAATCAACTGCTGTTCCATCTCTCCACATCTTACTTCCTTAAAGACCTAATGAAGACCCTTGGCAGCACAGGAATATTGAAGTGTATTTGTGGTACTGCTTTCTAAAACGTGTGAGCCGATAGTGGATTGTCCATAACCTGGCCTGATGCACAGTGCAGAGCTGGCTGGCCCCTCCAGAGCTCCATGGCATTTTATTAATGACAGAATCTGCTCCCTCTGTTAAAATGGGTGTTAAGAGTACAATGTTGTACTCTGTTCTCTTTTGGTTCAACACTTTGCATGGTACAGATGAGTCCCAAGGCTGGGACAGGAGTAGTGTTCAATCCTTAGTGCTAATATTAAATAATCATTGTTGCCAATTCTATCTCCTGTAGATTATTCCTTCTTTTGAATTCTTCTTCTGCTTTAAAACCTGCTTTAGGTGGTGGTAGTGTTTTTCCTTTTCTGCTGAATACCAAATCAAAGCAAAATCAAAATACTTCTCAGCAGAGACATCTGGAAGGTAGAAATCAGAAAAGATTTGAGTTTTTCCAGGTAGACTCGGAAAAAAAAAATCTATTTCACATTAGTTCAAATAGAGTTAAAATGTGTTGCTGCAGTTAGTTGAATCAGAGTTTGTCATGTCAGTTCACTATGCATCTGCTCAGTTTCCATGGCCCTGAAGAGGTGCTGTTTTTCATCTTGTTTTGCTGTTATTTCCTGGGGTTGTTTTCTTAGGTGGATTATATCTTCTGCTGTGCAGCACGAAGAAACTCTGCTTCTGCCCACTGGGACTTCATAGGAATACAATGATTGTAATACATGGTTGGAGGTGGAGGTGGTCTGGGTGCTGTCTTGTCAGAAGGATTTAAGCCTGAAGCTCTAACACAGATATTCCCAGAAGGCATTTTAGTAGATATGGTTCAACATAAAGATACTCTTAAAAAAAAAAAATAAATAAATAAAAATTGTACATGTCTTTAGTTTATTTCTTTGTGTGGTATTCTTATTCTGTAACGTTCTGTATTTTGAGGTTTTGTCCTATTTTGGGGAATCCACAGAATAATATTTAAAAAAAATCATATTTTAGTCTGTGCAACATAACAGTAATCTTAATTAGTGTGTAAAAATTTGAGGTCACTTCTGGCCACAAGCCTGATTTTAATTAGCATTCCATTTATTAAAATATGTTTCTAAATTCCATTTAGAGATATTGGAAGTGAAGGGGGAGGTAATTCTCATGGCACTGATTAGCAGGTAATGTCGAATCATAGTTCTGGCACAACTCACTTCGACTTGAGAGTCAGAGATCTGTTTGGATTTTCCCTATGCATTTTCCCCCATTTATTTACTGATGGTAAAGCTTGGCGTTTGTAGTTGTATCTTGGGAGTAATGATTTACTAAATACTAATGTTTTAGTAATGATTTACTAATCTAATGTTTAGATTTCTTTGTGAGGCTTTACAGTTACATGGCCAAACAGCAGTACTCCTTGTCTCTGTGGTTTTGTAAGTTCTCTGGCAGTTCTATGACAAAACCATTAGTACTATTTTTTTTTTTTTAATTGGGGTGTAGGATAGGGGTGTTGATAAAGGGGCCTTGGTAAAGCTCCTGACGCAGTCCTTTTGCACAATTAGAAACAACTTATCCATGTTCTGAATACCCATGTTGGCTCTCACTGTATTTACTGCCAAAAACAGATGAGAAATGAGCTGGAGAGTTGAGCTGTCTGTCCTGCAAGACAGAACTGGTCTGAGTTGGCACACTGCAGTGTGCTGTGGTGTGGGCTTACTGGTTCAGGTTGGTTTTTGGAGATCAGAGAAGCAAACTGAGTGCATTGTTCTGCCTCAGCTTTTTTTGTTACTTTTCAGTGGTTTGGGGTTCATGCCAGAGACTCTGGAAGAGCCTGTTTTTAACAAGGTTTATATTCAGTTTCATATTTTATTACTGAACTGTGAATATAAAACTACCAGCATGCTTGTGCACTGCGCTTTCCTTTTCCTTCCTTGGGCTCTATGATGAGGCTGATAAACCATTGAAGATTCCCAGCAGATGTGTGGTTGCGTCTCTGGAGAGGGCAGTCTGACAACCTGGTTTGCACTGGATGGTGACCTCCTCTTTCCCTGTAAACTTTCCAACTCAACTCACCATCAGCAGCTAACAGCTCTCCTTTGTTAGCCTTGCATCAGATGCTAGTCATCTCCTGGGGATTTTATTTCAATATGGAAGCACAGTGCATTTGAAATGGAAAGAGAGTTTCCAAAGCAGTTGGTAGTCTAACACAAGGAGAGAGAGACAATCCCTGTGAACAGCCGTAAGGCTTAGACATGCAGACGTAGACAGATTTACCACATTGGCACTAATACTTTCAATCTTTTTGCAAAAAGAAAATATTGCCAAGATGCTAATGGATACACATGGTAGCAATATGTTCATGAGGAAGTGTAGTTAATTACTGGAGCTGGGCTGTATGGACTGTGTTACACAGATGGACTGTACGATACACAGACACTTTAAGTATGCAGATTCCTACTGAAGTGGCACAGCTTAATGTCTCACTTGGATTAAAGCTGGTACAACCTATTGTCTCAATAATCCAGGATTTAAGCATGCTGTAATTGTATGTATCATGCATGAAAGAGCAATTTGTAGCTGTGGGTAGCTTAATGCCGCTGATAGCTATGTGGTTTTCTGTTAGTTTTTTCTAATGCCTGAGAGCCCGTGTATGTGTCCTGGCTGTGTTCATTTGTTGCACCAAAGGTTGACTCCTTTCTGTACTTCTATTATTGCAAGCTAGAGCTAACTCTTTGGAAGCACATGAGCGGGGAGCCAGCTTGGGTCTCTGCAGCAATAAGATACTGCTTGTCAGTGGGGTCTGTTCAGTGTCTTGCACTGCAGGTTGCCACACATGAGCCTTCCTTGTTTTCATTCTCTGTCACAGAATGATTTGGGATAATAGGCAGATCCCATCTGTTCCCATTTTAGGATGCTTTGCTTTCTTTTTCAAAATCTGCCCATAAATAAACATACGAAGAAATATAGTGGAGTGTTAAGCTCACACCATGGGGTTAGCACAAAAGGCCCTGCTTCACTGCTCCCACAGACATGCTCAGCTACTGCAGCATCTATCATCCAGCATCACCTATACAACTTCACCAGGCTTAAATTTTAGGATTACTGAATAGGGCTGGATGAATGGAAATACAGCTCTCCAGGAACTGTTTCCATCCTCTCAGGGCACATCCATAGCTGTGCTGTTGAGCTGTGCTAGGCTTGCACAGTCTGTGTGATTGGTGTGGGGGTGATGCTGTGTTAGGTGTCTCCTGGAACATACAGATTTGGGAAGGCAGAATTGCTTTTGTTGCACTTGATGGCGGATTTTGCTTCATCCTCAATTTTGGCTGAGATGGGACAGTCCTTCCTTAGCACAGTGTCAGCAAAAAAGGTTTTTTGTAGCTGCCTTCATGCTCATCACATTTTCTCTGCCCTGTGGTGTTTTGGGGCTCTCCTTACCTGAAATGTGGTGGCTGATTTCAAAGAAGCTGTCTGATAGTGCAGTCAGACTTCTTGCATCAGATTAGCATTCCCTGCAAGCACTGTGGAGTGGGAGGCTGTGAGCCGTTGTGATTGTACATAGATATTACCTAATTCTTAGAGTATTAAGGTAATTAGGAAACACGAGACTTCACAAAAATAGACACCTCATTGTACTGAGAGTATCAAAGGCATTTTTTTCTCCCATGTAAATTTAAACAGTGCTCTTGGCTACCACATCACGGTAATCAGCTTAGCTAAGTTTGTTTTGAGTGTCTGATGTCAATGAAGGCCGGTTGCTATTCTTTTAGGGTGATATTTGCTGTATCTGCATGAAACAGCAAAGTTAGTAGTTAGACTCGAGAAGTTACAAGGGGGAGGAAGCCAGTGGGGGTGAAATCCACACTCATAGCTACTGTGGGGCTGGAGGAAAGCACCCCACAGCACATCAGTTGTGGCTGATGTAGCAGCCACTTCTATCCCATCCAGGTATGGGCACCTTTGGGGGTTTGCATCCCAAACATAGCGGCGCATTGTTGATGGGACAAGGGAAAATGGTTTCAAACTGAAAGAGGGGAGACTTAAACTTGGATATAAGGGAAGGGGTTGTGAGGTGCTGGCACAGGGTCTCCAGAGAGGTTCTGGATACTCTGTCCCTGGAGACATTCAAGGTCAGGCTAGATTTGATTCTGAGTACTTGACTGTAGGTGTCCCTGCTCACTGTAGAGGGTTTGGACAAGACAGCCTTTAAGAGTGCCTTCTAACTCAAATGATCCTGTGATTCTATGCACAAATGTAGGCAGTTTCTACATTAAACCTTTGAAACAGCTTCTCTGAGGTTACAGCAAGCTTTTAAGATGCAGTGGTTATACATTATTGTGTCTAGGTGAGCATGTAATTTATTCTTCTCCCCTTTCTCTTCAGGGTGGATTGTAGAATATGTAGGTCTTCAGCTATGATTGCTTATGGGTGTTTTCCAAATGTGGTAAGATGGAGAAATGATGGAGAAGCCTATGGTTAAAAACACACTTCAGCTGGATTCAGACAGTTCACATGAGATGGAATTGTAGACAGGCTTTTTTCAGATGCTTTTCTAGTAGATCCAATTTATAATTTGTCCCCTGCAAGCATGCCATTTCTAATGGGTTCCATATGCTTGGAAGCCTTCTTGCTATTTTTTACTTTAAGGATTGCTCTGTTCAGCAAGAAGTCTGCCACTCTACAGCTTGTATAGGTTTTATTAAAAAATAAAAATAAAATTGGAAGAGGGCCTAGGCCTTGGATGCCACTTCAACAGTTCTTCACAGCTAGCCTCAACCTCTGTTCTGATGCTGCTGATGGCAGCACACGTAATCTGTTCAGAACATCTATGTTATTTAAAGGAAGTTGGTCGGAATGTTTTGACAGCCAGAATTATTCACAGTAATAAAAATATAGCTTGAGAAACTCAACTCAAGGTATCTACTTGCTGGTACTACTGTAGTGCTTGCAACCTGGAACTTATTGTTTTCTTATCTGAAATTAAAATGATTTTTTTTTACCCTCAGTCTCTAAACTGCTGTCATACTGAATTATTCTGGTTCCAGAGTATGGCTCTGTAAATACTCCTCTGCTGCTTTTTATGGTCTGTGAGTATGGGGGTGTTTGACAGTTCATTGCTACTTTATTGCCTGCCCATTCCCCCACCTATGCCGGTTCTGCTGCTGTTCCCTCCTCCCTACGTTAATCCTCCATTAACATTGCCTCATATGGTGGTGTTACCGGATGCCAAGGTCATTCCTGGGCCAGCAAGCTTTTGCAGCTATGGACAGTCACATCTAAACACCGTGCATGCCAGTTTTGTTTTATTTTTCCTCAACAGGAGATTATGAGGCAAGATGTTTCTGCTCACTGAGCAGCAATTTCCTACTGAAATGAGGGAATCCTGCCAAGTCAAGCACTCTGACCGAGGCTGAAGTCTTCTTCCTTGCCATTTTTTGTCTAACCAAAGATTTCCTAGTTAATTATCTGCTAAATTCCAAATAATGCAATTAGCATTTTAGGTAGCTCGATGAGAAGAAAGAAGCAGGAGCTGAACTGCCTCTGGCACTGTGTCCAATGTGACCTCTCTTCCTCCATCCTCTTTTCTGATGCTATTGGAAAGAAACAAGCCTACTTAAGGCAATTACATAAGTTTATGATGGGAAAATTCGCTTCTATGTTAACATATGAATTACTATTTTTAATTTATCTTAGATTAGTGCTGCAGCTTGTAAAGTGACACTAGGCATTTTACAAACAAATTGTGAGAAGGAGTCCCTGCCAATCTAGAGTTTATGAACCAGACAGATCAAATGTGAGACAAGGCAAATGTCATCTTCATTTTGTGTCTGAGCTAAATGAGGCCTGGAGAGTTTCTTCAAGGTCATGTGCAGTGAGAGATGCATGGATTGAATACCTACCTCCTGAGTCTTGGAGCAATACCTTACACAAATATTTCTCCAAAAATACCATTGTAAGCTCCTCAAATTAATTTCCCTATGGTAAGTATAAGTTTGAATAGGATTTAGTGCGAAGTGACTTGTAAGCTCAAAGCAAGGCACCTGTTAAGGAGCCATTCAAAAATCAAGTAACTTTGCTGAGGAGGATAGTTGTTAAATAGAGTAGTCTTGATTGGATTTGGTGAGCCAATTCTTACTGCATTTGCAATTTGTATGTTTTGAAATAACCAAATTGTACAAGCTTAATCCTGTCTATAGCTGGTTGAGCTTGTCTCTTTAAATTCATTGTCTGTTAGTTGGGACATTAATGAGAAATAGAAGATAGACACTTTTGATCTTCTTAAAGAAAGCACCTTTTCCCCCTGCACACCCAATGATAATGGTATGTAATGTGGTTTGGTTTGTCTGAAATCCGACAGCAGGGAATCTAAGCTTCAATGTGTTGCCTATGAAAGCACTCTAACACTGGGTGTAGAGGATGAGCTGTTGCTTTTGTTGACCTGATTTGTATTCAGAGGGAGGCAGTAACGGAAGTTAATTTTATATTTTGCTAAATTATGGCAGTTTGTTTGTCAGAAGACCAGAGGATTATATGACTTACAAGATGAACTGTTTTTCTTATGAAAGCTCTCCAGAGATGTGTATTTATAAATTCCATGTTATATAATAGCTCTAATATCAACAAGGATATGATGGTATCAACAAGTGACAAATTAGTACTGGAATATAATGTGTTAAATCTTGCATGGCCACTGCTGACTAATGAGGACTGACCTTTGCAGCAATATACACAGTCAGTTTATTAAAGCAGGGACAGAGCAATCTCTAGGCCTTTGGTCAATCTAGGTTGCTCTGGGCCGAGGAATTTCCATTTAAAATATCTCTTCAGGTGATAAAGACTGATTCAATAGAGATCGGCTAATAAAGAAGGTGCTGGAAGCTACTATTAAATTCTAGCTTCTGTCAGCTTAACAGCAAAAACTTTTAATGAGGAAACCATTAAAGTTGACCTAATGAATCAGAAATGCTTTTCCTTGCTGGCTAATTATAGAGTGCCTAGAATATCTTTCGACATATGTAATTTAGAAAATACAGATCTATTGAGTCCCCCTACTCTTGAAGGAAACCTGTTTCACAGCTGAAGACTGGGAAATGTTTTCCTGGGAGGATGCACGGTTTTGATATGAATTAATAGGAAAAAACTTTGGTGGTCAGCTGGGTTGGGTGTAGAGGAGCTGAAAACTGCTGAAATTAGTTGTTGATACGTAAAAATACAGCTCTGTCTGCAACACTGATTGGAGATAAAAACAGTAGATGACGTGGTAGATAAGAATGACTGGTGCACGTCTGTTCCAAAAAAGATTGTTGTGATAATTCCCTAGCCATTAAAGTAGAAAATTATATTAAGATATCCTGTTTACAACTACAATGTGAGGTGAGGCATCAAAGGATATCACTGAATGGTGTATGTGGTTTTCTTAGTTTTTCTTCTATTAGCAATATACTATGACAGCAAAATTACTTTTCTCTGTGATCCATGGAAAGCTGATCAGTTTGTGTGTAAGAACCCAGCAAATAAACCATTTCCACCAGTACTGCCACTCTGTTCTCCTTTCCCCAAAATCTGTATTTCTCAATAGCCACAATTTACTTGTGGATGGTGAAATGAAAACCATTATCAAAAGTTGCAATGTAAACTTTCATTTGAGCTAGAAACAATACTCAGACTGTGGAAGTCTTAGTCTGAAAATTGAGCTGCAGCCCCATTCTTTGTGGGTGTGTTGCTTATTATGTTCATTTCAAATTTCATTTTTCAGATGAAACTTCCCATATAACTTGCTCCAGTCTGGATTTTTCCCTTAATTTTCTCATCTTTGAAGCTCTATTTGGTATACCTTTATTCCTACCTTGTGTGCAGACCTTTGTTTGGAACACTTGACTTTTGTCTTCCCCCCTGTCAGTTTGCAACTCTCTTTAGTAATCCTGTAGATGCACTCCTTGAATCTCAGACTTTGCTTTGCAGATCTGGGAGGGGATGAATTGCTACTCTTCAGGATAGATGTGGCAGTTTGTCATAAGTCCTTGCTTTTTGCATCCCATTTTCTGATCCCCAGCAAGCTCCTATCAATCTAACTACACTCCTGCCCTCAGTTCTTGATCTGTTCTGCCCAGCTTGTGCTTGGTGTCCTCTGTGCTGCTGAATGGTTGCGTTATTCTACAGAGTCACATTTTAGTTATTGAAATTTCCCCAGTTTCTGAGTAAGTGATACTGAATTATGGTGCTGATGTGTTTTCTTTTCGCCTGTTATTTCTTGATATATTTTCATTTGGAAAAAGGAAATGAGAACTAGGAAGAGGAGAGAGGTATGTTTCCAGGATATTCAGAATCTTGACTCTGAAAGACAAATCAAAGATGCTTGTTTCCTTATGCGATATATCAAAATGTGGTTCACAGTAAAAGTCACAACCCAGTTTATGTTAGTTTAAGAGAAAACCCAGACGTGCATCATATTGTAAATAAAGACCCCTGTGTCTCCAACCCTGTGTTCTAAAGACCCTTGCTCTATGGTTAAGAAAGCTTTGATTTAAAAAGTGAAAGCTCCACAGGTTGTGGGTATAAAC
The DNA here is from genome assembly GCF_019238085.1 of Lagopus leucura. NCBI lineage: Eukaryota > Metazoa > Chordata > Aves > Galliformes > Phasianidae > Lagopus > Lagopus leucura. Next base: position 33,978,841 of record NW_024962250.1, read on the forward strand.
TGATTGATGTGAAATGGAGATGACGCTATAATATTAAACTGCAGGAAAAAAAAGCCAAAAATCTTTGGGGGGGAAGCTTCCTGTTTTCATTGCTGTGCTAAAATCACAGTGGAAGATTCAAAAAAACCTTTTTTGAAGATAGTAAAACAAAGCAACTTCTTGCCTTGTTCCTGATGGATTACTGTGGCTTTAAAGCTTAGCAGGAGCTTCCGGAAGTTAGGAATTATTCTCTGCTTAAGTAATACATTTGTTCAATACTTTTTTTTTTTTTTTTTTTGCATAATAAGAGACATGTCCAAAGATTTCTTTTAAAGTGACTTCAAAGTTGGTATCATGCCAGTTAAACTGAACAACACTACTGTATGTTGCAGAGAACTCCTGAAGGGGGGATGCTGTGGGACTAAGGCTTAAAGTGGGTACACTTTTTTAGAGAAGCCTCACTTTCTGGATGACTGAGTGGTATGCACTGGTTCTGATACTCTGGTGCAGTCTGTCTCTAGCCAGATTTTGGTCTCCTTTGCCGGGCTGTCATTTGTAAATCAGATACTCCTTCATGTGCCTGGCCAGCACACATTTGGCCCTCCTCTGGTCCTGATCCAACAGCTCTGTCTTTCTTGTGCTGGGGGCTGCAGAATGAGACACAGTACTTCAGATAAGGTCTTGTGAAAGGCAGAGTGGGGGACGGACAGATGGACTGTCCCCTCCATCAAAATGCTGTCCACTCTTTTTTTTTTTTTTTAATGCAGCCCAGGATGCTATTGGCCTTCTGGGGTGCTATATGCTGTATGAGTATATGCTGCTGGCTCATGTTGAGTTTTTCATCTGCCGGAACCCTCAAGTAATTCTTTGCAAGGCTGCTTTCAATGAGCTGTTCTCCCAGTCTCTACGTGTATCTGGGATTGCCCTGACCCAAGTGCAACACATTGTTTGGCTGTGCTGAATCTCACTGAGGCCCACTTTTCAAGTTTGTCCAGGTCCCTTTGGATGGCATTCTTCTGTTGTTTCAACTGTACCTCTCAGCTTAGTGTCATCTGCAAATTTGCTGAGGGTGCACTCAATCCCATTATCCAGGTCATTAATAAAGATATTGAGGAGCACTGATCCCTAGAATAGCCTGAGGAATGCCACTCATCACTGGCTTCATTTATACACACAGCCATTGACCTCAAACTTTTGACTATGACTATTCAAGCAACTCTTTGCTGAACAGTCCAGCCTTCAAATCCATGTCTTTCCAATTTGGAATTAAGTGTGTGTTGTGAGACCACGTCAAAGACCTTGAAGAAGGCCAGTTAATGAGTTTCACATCAGGCCTTTTTTAAAAGAGACGTTTAATGCTGAGAGAAGCACAACAGCTTCTCTCCTTCTGGCAGATGTTTAGAAGCTAACATCTCCAGCAAATGTTGGTATCTGTGGCTATCAGACTAGAAGTGACAAGCAGTTCTTCTGTGCCATGCAGAAATAAGGCCTTGGCTTTTGGACGGGTGGGGGAGCTGAGCAGGGTGAGCCCCTAGCATCCTAGCATGTGTGAGAACTAACTAGCCAGGTGCCAGTCCTTCTGGACACCCCCTGTGCTAGAAGAGCTCACCAGGAAGGGGAAGAAGCTCCATTTTTACATCAAGGTGGGGAGTCCTGCGTGATTTTTACTCAAGCCATTACAGTGGTACTGATGTAGTTATATTGAATTTCTTATTGTTTTCTTTATGATTGGAATGCGACATATCCAAAACGCATATTTACCCTCTCCTCTAAAGAACTTGAATATTTCTGACTTGGGCAATTCTTCCTTTGTTCTGTGCTTTAAGCTTTGAGAATTTTGTGTGTTGTGAGCTTCTTAGTTAGGAACTTTCTTATGTAATTGCCAAATTTCAGAAGCTTTAAATGTCAAAAAGATTTACTACAATATTGCAAATCTTTTCACGTGGGGTTCAACTCTAAGGCAAATCTGCAGTGCTGTTATTTTAGAAGCAACTTCTGTCTAGACTTTCTGCATGTTTCACACAGCAAATATATAATTGCACGGAAAACTATTATTAAGATTTATAGTTCTGTGCATTTCCTGTGTGTTTAACATCCCAGAATTCTGTGCTGGGCCTTCTGGTACTGTTTATTTACTTAAGGTTGGTTTTAGGCTACAGGCATTAATAATTTTATGACTGAGCTTTCCTACCAGATGGCTTTATGGGCTGTAACAGCCACCGAAGAGCAGTGCCAGGGAGCAAAGCAGAGCAGTATATAGTAAAAACAGTTGTGTGCAGGCTTGCTGTAGAAATACCTCACTTGTTGAATATCTTTCTGTAGAGGAGATTGAGAAGCACCAGCAAAGAATGGAGCCAAAGGAGCTCCATATAATGTTTGTGGTATATTATTGTGACTTTGAGAAGTAATTGGTACCAGGCAAAGGCTCTCCCTCCCCTTTCTTCCCACTCTCCTTTTTTTAGTGGCTTTCTAGAAAAGCCCTATAGATTCATGGCTTGTTATGAGTTGGCTTGTGTTTGCAAACAGTATTTATTCTGTTACCCAGAAAATAGAGCAGCTTATTGACTCCTAAGGGACTGTGCAGAAAAGAATGGATAGGAAGTGATCTGACCCACTTGTTGTGGAAGTCAGTGGGCTGCTTGGTGCTAGGCTTGTCCTCTTAATGTGCAGACAGTGCATTGTGGTACTAGGCTCATAGTTTTCTCTTTGCATTTGTACTAAATGCTTATTCTTATAGACTCTGGGGAGCAATCCAGGTCTGCAGGCCAGTGAAAGCTGTGTGACATCTTCTGATTACTGTTTTTAAAGATAGCTTAGATACATTGACATTAAAAAAGTGCATTGGAATCTTTTAATCTAGAGAGATTCTTTTGGACGTATGCCCAGCTCTTTTGGTGGAACTTGAAGATCTTGTGACTTTTGACAGACTGTGGTATTCCAAATATTCCAAATTGGGCAGTTATGATTGATCCCACAGAAGTAATGCCAGTGTTAATCTTATCTTGAGAAGACTAGATTACATTCAGCTGCATGGCAATAACTTCCAGAAACTGGAGGTGCTTCTTGCATAAATAAAGATGTAACAACTTGCAGCTTGATTAGGTTAGATTGTCCACTCTTTTAATGACTGCAGAGGCTGCAGGAGGCAGCAGAAATCACTGGGCTTCCTAGATATTGTGACTGGTTTAGTAATCTTGATATCATCTCCTGGTGCTTTACAAATTAACACAATCAAAAGAGGGAAAAAGAGGGAGAGAGGAGAAATGGACTGCTATGCAATTTCTTCAAGTTTAACTTTGCTGATTTTAGCTTATAAGCGATATGGTGAGGATGTCTTGTGAAGATGTTGTGTAGTGTGATTAGGAAAAGAAAAAGAGGTCAATTCTTTAGAGAACACTTTTATACAAAAATCAAATAACTTTTACTGTTTTCAATTTGTAAAGCCTTTGAAATATGATTACGCACAGCAGAGTCTGATGTAGTTTGAGCCTCTCTATATGTTTGAAATAGTTTGAGTTCTGTACAGGATGTATAGAAATATATTTGAAGCATAAAAGGATAGCTCTTTTTTTTTCTGCAATAAGTGGAGTATGATAAATCCGAGCTCTGATATTAAGTAGTAGATGCCAGTGTGTATAAGAATGTATATGAATGTACAGATAAGAAAGTTCTTAATCTGCCATCAATGCAGGGACTAAATTTAGCTTTTTGTATTTCTCTGTAAGCCTTACTGTTACCAGGCTTTGGTAGTTCCTCCTTTATCTGATGACATGACCTCTTCTGAACCATTTAAAAAGATATCTTTTCCCTGTAGTAGTCTGGCTTTAAAAAGCCAGTCCTTATGAAAGAGATTCAAATAAGATTCCTGGATCTTCAGTGTGGTCTCCGAAACTCTAAGGGATGATTATGTCAAAAGTCTGGGAGGTGATTTCTATGTACGTGTCAACAGAAAGCAAATTATAGCCTGAAAGTAGGATTTGAAAACCTGGTATAAAAATGTAATACAAACTGTACAATTGCTCAGGACTGAAAGAATTGCAGCTTGAGGTTGTTCATAATGAAGTCACAGCGCACAAGAATGCCACTTGAAAAACAAATGCTCAAAATGTGTGGCCACACAGAGTCCTGCAAAGCACAGAATGGTGGTGAAGAACTGGCGATGGGTGTATCACTGACAAAGCCAAAAAGATAGCTGCAGTGATTTAGTGTGGGTTCTTGTAAAAATGTTCTGATTGTCCAAGTAAATGCAAAATGACTTTTGTCAGGAGGAGGTACTACTGCTCTTTTCTTCTTTGTGAACGCAGGTGATAGAGTTGCTAAGTAAAGTACATCAGCAATCCTGGTGGGTCAACTCTAGTAGATGTTTGTATCAAATAATGCTACGATCATTTGAGATAGAAGGCAAGAGAACTGCACTGGCTGGAGGTTGTTTCCATGTTGTATATAAGTTTCTGCAGATTCTGATGGGCTCCTCAGGGTATGGATGGGTATGTTATTTAACCTCCAGTTTCCATCCCCCCCACCTCCCTGAACTGTACCCAATGGAGCTTTCTGCAGCAGTCAGTAGTGGCCTGCCATACTATATTTGCTGCATACCATGAGTACAGGATTATAAGGTTCTCTTTGCCTTCTGTGTAAATTAAAAACTGAAAAGCCACGTTTTTTAACTTGCTACTGTGCAGTCCTTCAGAATAATTTTTTTCTGAATTCAAGACTGAGGGAATGGAAGAGGTGCTTACAAGAAAGAAGCGTTTTACTGACGTTTGCAGTGTAAATGTAAACATGAATAGTAGTGCTACATGTACGCCTTTCTAGTACAAGCAGCTCAACTTGCAGTATGACAGTTAGCATGAATATAAAATATTCATACCCTGTTCAAGTATGCAGTGATGAGCTCAAAGAACATCAGTCTTTCACGAGCTTGTCAGTGTATTATTCATGCTCTGTACAGCTGATATCTTTAGACAGTATTTTTAATGTGCACATTATACACTCAAAAATATGTCTTATTTACACTTAATTTTTGTGAGACTTGTATGAAAAATGGTGCTGACTCTCACCTTATGTGCTATGCATGAGAATTAAAAAAAAAAGTCAATCCTCTCTTTGGGTACTGGAATCTTAGTTTAGCTTAAAATTTAATTTTGATTTTTTAAGCTTCCTGCAAGGGTGCTTTTGCGTGACTTTAATGCAAACTGTTAATGTGAGATGGCAATGTTGTGATGTATAAATATTACAAATACTGTTAATTGTTTTTGCTATTATTTTCTCAAAAGTACTAGAGAGTTCATATACAAAGCAGACCAGAACCTGAGCTAGAGTAAGTCTGCACAGCTCCAGTGACTCAGTATTGCTCAAACTATTTCCCTTTGGCCACTGAACACATGTAAACCAAATTTTACCTATTTTAAACACGGAGATAAGATGCCTGAAACTCCAAATATTGGTACATATTTCCTCCATTCTCCCATATGCGTTTGAGCCTTTTGGGTAATTTCAAGAGGGAAATAGGAACTTGCAAGATACTGAATTTTTATGAAAATCAGGTGCAGTGGTTAGCTTCAAACAGAAACATCAGTCTGCCCTGCCACAGACTGAGATGGTAAGTACTTTACTCCATCCATTCACTGACTGCTTGTATCCAGCTGACCATTTGGGAAGTGCACAGTGTTAGCCTCTTGACCGGGTCATGTATGTACAATGTGGGGCAGATAGCAGCTTGAACCAACTCATTGGAGGGGAAAGTTAGATAAAAGTAAGCTTCTATTGGTAAAAATGGAAGTGGTAGGGGTCTTGGATTGTTACCTTAAATTTAGCTTTAAAAAAATCAGTCAACCATGAGGAAGATATGAATAAAAAATAAGGCATAATTCATTTCGGGGTTCATGAAACTACAGTGGGCACTCTTTTTGCATTTTGCACATTCTGGTTTTTATCATGCAATGGTTTCTTGCATCAAAGTTAGGAATGGGTGTAATCATAAAAAGCCTGATCCAGGTGAAATCAAATGCGGACCCCACACAGACTTCTGAAGTACCACAATTCCTTCATTTGTCTTTCTTCGTGTTTGCACAAGACTTCACTCAATGGGGCTCTGATTTTTAACTGAGGCTTCTGCATACATGATTAATACATATTCTTCACTACTGTCATAAGGAAAAAAAAAAAATCAAGGAGAAGGATTTAAAGTTAGTTACATCTGTCTAAACAGACAATTATAAAAAAGCAGCTTTACTTTTGAGGTGCTCATTATTCTCCTATGTAACATCAGGGCTATGAAACCAGAGTAGTTCTTTGGGCCTGAAATGTAGAAGGACTGCACAACAAATTTCTGTGTAAGGCAATCTTATTTAAAAATAACTAGCAAGAAATATAAATTGATTAATTTACTTTGGTTTTTTTTAGATGAAAATATGTGGGGAAAAAAAAAAGGATGCTAAGGCATTGTGCTCTTAAAGCAACAACAAAAATCCTGTGATAAGTCAAATGGTTCTGAAATGAGTTTAGAAGTGATCTGCTATGGACATCTCACAACTTTACACTTGGGTTCCTTAACATTAGAGAAGCACAAAATCTAGTCTTCAAGAAAGCTGGGTAATGAAAAAGGAAGCTATCTATGTTTCTGGAAAAGCTCATGTCCTCTGCAAATCAGATGTTAGTATGTTGAGGTAGAGAGTTATTTCAACAAGTTCGATGAAAAGCTTAACATGGTAGATAACAACAGGACAAGGGAAAATGGTGTTGTGGGAGGGAAGATTTAAGTTGGATGTCAGGGAAATTCTTTACAGAGAGAGTGGTGAGGTGCTGGAACAGGCTGCCCAGAGAGGCTGTGGATGCCCTGTCCATCCATGGAGGTGTTCAAGGCCATTGGATGGGGCACTGGGCAGCCTGGTCTAGTACTGAATGTGGATATTGGTGGCCTTGCATGTGGCAGGGGGTTAGAGATTCATGATCCTTGAGGTCCCTTCCAACCCTGGCTGTTCTGTGATTCTGTGAAGATAAATCTAGGAATCATCTAAAAAAGTGAAACAATTAGAAAAGGCAAAACACATCGATGCTATGGGAATGGTAGGAAAAAAAGTTTTGAAGAGGCCCCTAGAATTAGAAGTATACTTGACATCTTTATTTCATAAAAAATGACAATACTGGCCATGGGCATGAAGACAAGTGCCCAATAAAGAGAAAGCTACATCTGTATTGAACGCAGTTGCAGAGTTCATTAAATTCAAGTGTGGGGACTCAGAAATGTTCCACCTCAGCCTCCTTCCTCAGAGAAAGATTACTTTATAAATTGGAATTTTGGCAGGAAGGATTTCTATCGAAGCCAAATCTGATATGTATATTGAAGAAATGGTGGCAGGTAATGCTATATGCTGAGAATCAATATTTAAGTACATTAAGATAAATAAGAAATGGGATAAAAATGTAAAATTGGTTTATCAAATATGGCTTTTACCAAACTAACCTAATGGCATTTCTTGATTAGAGAGTCAATTACTAGATAAAGGAATTATGGTAGAGTTCACTGCAATGTTCATTACAATGCCATGAAGACCATTAGCTAGTTTAGCAAAGGGAGATAAGACCTTTTATAAATGTGAAATGAAGAAAAAAGATTATAGTATGGAAATAATTCTGCTTTTCCTCAGTGGAGTAGTCTTCTGTCTACAGATAGGAAAAAGTTGAGGATGGATCTGGGGAACAACCTGAGGTAGACATGCTTGATGGTCTTTATTTTCTTCTGAAAGCCATGTAGAATGTTTTGTTTTTTTCGTGAAAACTTTACTCAGGATAGCTTCTTGAGTGTCCAGATTTGTCACTCTCATCAAACAAAAATAGAAAAACGCGAAGGAATAAAAAACATGATCATTTCTTCTGAGCCATTAGATCTGCCTTTCTTCTTATCTCATGACGTGAAATATTTTTAAATTAATTTATAAGAATAAAAAAAAGCAACAGTGGTTTAGTTGTTCCTCACTGCATGAGGCTGCTCTTGCAAATGCTAGCTTTTTGTGTTTATATTTCATCCTTTTCTTGTTAACATAAATATATAAATATTAGATGGTATGTTTAACTTGGTACTTTCATTAGTAAGCTTATTCTTTTGTTGGTAGTTTGGCACCTTTAATGACTGTTTTTTGAGTAGGATGGGACTTCTGTGGGTACCAATGTGCAACTGAAAATACTACATTTCTCATGTCTGTCTTCCAGCTGAAAATGTTAAAAACTCACAATTCATTCACTGAATTTTACTGGTCTAATAATTTCTACCAGAGTCTGTTCATGTGGAAGATGTTTGCTAGATGCAGTACTGTAGAGATGGCCAGGCAGTGCAGCCTGCACAATGTACAATTGTGTTGATAAGAAGATACCCCAGCAGCTATCCTAGAGCACTGAAGAAAAAGAAAAAACAATATTTAGCAGAATAGTAGGGGATTTGTACAGTATCCCAAGACTGTGCAAAAGGTCTAGACAATGATTTTTGGTTGCATGTGAATAGACTACAGGTTGAATAGATTTGGATGATTGTAGTAACTTCCGTTTTTAACTTCATTTCATGTTAAAGTTCCCTCTCACATCTGTCACCATTCAGCATTTTTCTGTGTTTGTGATCTTCTTACTGTAACCTCTTGCTGCATTTCAAGGAATGAACATGCACTAGATCAAAATTAAGGAGTTGATATGTGATATACATCTGTCTAGGTCAGTTAGGATGTATGTCACACCTGTCATTTCCTGCATCAAAGCATGTTTACCAGTAATTAAAATATGAGATAGTGCATGTTATTGATGCTATATTTTGTATGATTTACTTTATATAATTTACTTAAAAAGTAGTAGATCTTATTTTTCCTTATAGCTTGATATATCTCTTCATAAATGAGATTTTTGACATACATTGAAATCTGTGGCATCCTTTTAATCAGATGGGAATGTCAGAATATCTCATTGACTTATCACAATTATAATTTTGATTTCTGGCTTATGTTACCTTTGAAAGCGGGTAGTAGAATGAAAAGAATGAGCAAGCAATCCTTAATGAGATTAAAATCGGATTACAAGCGATTTCTCTTTTCTTATTTTCACATACTAATTTGCCCTGTCCTCCCAGTTCGTTTGTCCTTCGGTGTCAGTGTGGTAGCACCAATGTCCCTGTATTGCATTTCTGGTTATTGCTCTGGCATTGCACTACTTCATTGAAAAAGGTCATTCTTTCATGCTCCTCAGGGGCTGAGTTAGGGAAAACAAGTTTTGTCATTTGCTGCCAGATTTTTATGGGTTCAAGTTTTTCTGATTTATTAACTGCAAATGCTGGCTTTTCAAGAGCTGCTTCTAAGTTGTTTCACAGTGGCTTTGTGCCTTCTGTCAACTGTGCTTCCTTTCCCCTTTCTTTAAGAGTGCTTTATTGCATTCCTCTTTATTTCTGAGGCCCTGGGGAATCCCATGAGTAGTGCATATAGCATAGACATCCCAATGTTCTTTCGGTTGTGTGTTTGCTGATCCTTGCTATAGGCAGTGGGGCAGATGGGAATGTTGGGAGCACGTAAGCTGTGGCATGTGACATGTTTCCCTCAGTAAAACCATGCTTTGTTGTTGTGCCCCCCCCCACAAGACAGGCACTGGGAGAGCAGTTGGACCGAAATAGCTTCAGGAGGAAGTTCCTTCAGAGCTGCACGCTGGATATGTATACTTTTTCCTGGTTCTTATACAACTTGCCCTATGCTTTGATGTTAAATCAAGTTCTGAGCTCACAAGTTTTAGTCCAAAGGGATAAAATCATTAAAGGTAGCCTTGAAGTGAAAAAGACAGAGATAACTTATTCCCTTTCTCCTTCTCTTAGTGATAAGGATAAAAAAAAAAAAAATCTGAAATATGAGGTGTTCTGCCACTAGAATAATAGAATTGCTTTTGTTGGAAGGGACCCTTAAAGGTCATTTAGTCTACAGCTCCATCAGGTGTGCAGAGCCCTGTCTAGCTTGACCTTGTGTGTCAAGCTAGGAGCCTTGACCTTGTGTGTCAGGAATGGAGCATCCACCACCTCTCTGGGTAACCTGTGCCAGGGCCTCACTGTAAACATACTGTAAACAACTATTTTCTTATATCCAGTCTGTATTTGCCCCTCTTCTAGTTTGAAACCATTTTCACTTGTTCTGTCACAACAGACCCTGCTAAAGAGTCTGTCCTCTACTTTCTTACAGTCCCCCTTTAGATACTGAAAGGCCGCTATCTCCCTGGAGCCTTCTCTTCTCCAGATCTTCAGCCCTCTCAACCTAGCATAGCAATGGCAGAATAAAATCCCAGGTTTTGAGAAAAGTGATTGTGAATCCAGGAAGAGGAATTCTAACTTAAAACTTCGTGGCTTAATCATTAATTTCAGAAGTGGGAAAGTGTTTACTGAGAAGCAGGAATACTTCCTTCCTTAACCTGCTTGTTGCCAGAACAAGGCTCCTCAAAGATAAAAGGCACTCTCAACAGAGCCACTTCCAACTCTGTCATTGGCACTGGTGGAACCTGTGGCAAGACTTTTTTTCAGGATGGATATAAGGAAAAAATTTTCAGTCAGAAAACGCATTGGAGTTACCATCCCAGGAGGCGTTCAAGAAATATGGAGATGTGAAACTGAAGGACGTCTTTGGTGGACATGGTGGGGGTGGGTTGGTGTTGGGCTGGGTGATCTTAAAGGTTTTTTCCAACCTTATTGATTCTGTGACTTTTATGACTGTGAGAATGACGTGGATTCATTGTCTGATGTACTGTAAGGGTGATATGTTTTTCTACTGAGATTCCTGTAGAGATGTAATATGCCTTCACCTTTGCAGAACAAATTCCCCATTCTTTTGGGAAGATATTTGCATTAGAGACATTGGAAGAAGCCCATGGTTTGCATTTGATTGCTCAGAAGAACCTTTCTTAATTGGAGACAACCTTTGGCTCAGCCTCCTGGGAGTTCTATAAATACACCAATCTGCATGGCAGCCCCCATCTCAGTGAGGCATGGCAAAGTGTTTTGGCTGATGCAGCAAGTTTTGGGCTGCGTTGAAGTTTGAGAAGCAGAGGCTTCCCATGTTCTTTGTTACTGGGCTCTGGGGTTGTTGCAGTCAAGCACTTTGTGCTCAGAGATGAAAAGCATGCTTCCTAAGGATAGAGCACAGTTTTCTCTGCATTGCACTGTTGAAACAATTTTTAATGCTGTTTCTTAAGAAGCAAATTTTGCTTGTATGTATGAAATACAGATCTCTCCATGAGATGTGCCAAACCTAAGACACAAGGAACTGGGTAGATGGGTCTTTCTGAAGTATTCTCTGAAACCAGAATAAATAAGGACAATACAGCATAAAAACCTCTTACAGTTTCAGAAAATAGATATTCATATTCTATTTGGTAGGGTACTGCAGATAAGAATTACAAGGTATAGCAAAGCGAACCTAATTATATTACCTTCTAATTCTAGTCTGATCTATTTCACTAATATTGATTTCACTTTGTATCCCATTTGAGCTTACAATGGCAACCAAATTAAGCTGAAGTACTTAATTTTGATGTCTATCTGTTCAGAGAAAGAATATATGCCTGATGGAGATAATTACAGGGGACAAATCCTCCTGTGGACATTTTCTTGTGTTGTGATACATTTGTCAACCAGTGTACGTGTGCAATTTAAGAAAGGAAAAATCAGAAATGATTCAAAATAAAAATCTCCAAACAGCCTATTGAGAAGCTCATTAATTTTACAGCAACATCCATATATTGATTTCACACTTTGTGGGCAGAATTTTGATAAAGATGATGTTTTGAAAGTGGTCAGAAATTACACTGTGTTGCTTTAGGATTATTTATTACTGTTATTTTTTTAAACAATGCCGTACCTGGGTGTAATCCATAATCATCTCCTGTAATTTGTTCAACAATCCTGTCTCCTGGCAGTGCTGACTATCTTCAGTAGCATGGCATAATATGAAGTTAATCTGGTAGATGGTCAGAAAAATGTTTGATGGGTAGAGAGAACTTTAAAAAGAAGCTGACTGAGCATTGAAACAAAGAGTGTATATACTTAATAGTTGATACAAGATTAAATATCATGGAATCAACAGTACTTCAGAGGTAAGCAGAAACAGCTTTTAAGAGGACTAAATTATTTTTTAAATTCAGAAAACTGGGTAGTTCTGTAGCTCAAACTTAGGACAAACTTATCTAAGTTGCTTCAGCTGCAAGAAGAATGAAGAATAAATATGCACAGATCCAATATTTTTAAAAGGAATCACTTTGATTCTGTTTTGTCTTTATGAATGTTTCTTCAGGACTAATAAGTCAAATTCATGCTATATAAAATCTTGGGGACAAACAGGGAAGAAAACAGATGGTTTAAAATCACCTTGAAACGTTCCATTTGTTTTTCCTTTTTTTCTTCTCCTTTAAGTTCTTGTGCTGAACAACAATCCATTATTCATAAAGTGATAACCAGGCTCTCAACTGATTGGATATTTATGGGTAACAGAACATCTAGTGTTTTAACCCTCAAAATCCAGGACACTTTCTGTAATGTTTAGCTGTGGACGTTTTAAAGAGAGTAACTGCTGGGAATGGAGTATGTGATTTCTGACTCTAACGTTCTGCACACCTCTTTAGTGGGAGCTAGGGAGTAGATTTTGATAAAGCTTAGTTGCACAACTTTGTTTTTTTATTGAAATGTTGTGCTCTAGAGCAGAGTGTTAGATGTGACTTTGTTGCAGGTAAGCTGCGAAGGATGGTGATGAAGGCAGGATGCTGACAGGCACAAACTGCACCGCTTTGCAGGCAGGTCTGTGCCATGCAATCATTATTCATCATCCAGAAACAGAGGCATTATGCTTTTTGCTTATGCAGACTCAGGTCTATTAGTGCAGTGTTGAATGGAAAGTCAAAGAATCCACTTTGCAATGCTTAGAATGTAAATATTCATTACACTTAATTAACTAGTCACAGGGCACCTAGAGAACAGGTACACGTGGCTTTTGCAGAGGCCTTTCTGCTGTTTGAAGGCAATGAGCAGCAACACCCCAAGGCTTCATATTTCATTTGCCTTTTTACAACATAATAAAATTGTGCATGTTTTAATATAAATGGGTGACTAATTGATATTGAGGGGCAGGCAGCTCACCTGGAGACCGCCCTGAGTTGCTTGACTTTGCCTCTACTGTCAACAGCCTTAGCTATGGCTAATTAAGATTACTGTCAAATGCTTAGGTCTTGTAGTACAGAAGGAGCTGTGAACATAGTGTATAATGTTACAGCTTCAGTCATACAGCTTTTAATTCCAGCCTTTTTTTTCCCAATTTCCCTAATTTAAGACTGAGCAGGAGCACTTTGAATTTGCCCTTCAATCTTGATAGATTTTATTCTCTGCCTGATGTCTCATGGGTTGTGAATACACAACTTTTTTGATAGGGACATAATCCTTTTGTGTTAATTTGATTTCTGACATTCAGGAAATGACCCCGCTGCAATGAAGATGATTGCTTTTTACCAATTAAAATATACCCTGACATAGAGTATTAGGCCAGCTCTTTATGTTAGCATCCTAAAAGTATCTGTCAGTCAATGCAAATTGTATGACTGGAGAAGAGAGGACTTGAATAAACTGGTACATGAATTCAAGCAATTAATTTTCAATTTTTCTGAGAGAAAATAGGTAGGGAGTCTTCGATCTTAGTCATTTTCCGAGAGGGAGACCTTAAGCAGTGGGTGCTCACTTATTTTATATCATCCTTAGCTTGTGCAAACTAAACAATTCATCTGGATTGCTTGGTGGGGGGGGGAGAGGGGAAACGAAGCTCTAGATTTAAGTCTTCTCCTGCTTACCGGGTTCCTTAATTTCCTAATTTTGTACTGCTTGTCCTGCTCTGAAAGTCCTTCACCTCATGCAACATCTGCTCTGTGTTCTTCACCACTTCCAAGTGATGGTCTCTAGCATGCTGCTGGCCTGCCTGCTTGTTGCTTGGGATATTGAGTGCTACCTCGACCGATGAATATGTAAGATGATACAGCCTTGCCGTCTAAAGCCGTCAGCTTTCTCCTTGACAGGTTTCCTGTGTGGGGTGGTCTGGAGCTAATTTAGGCCAGCCAAGGATTACCATTTCTGTTCACCCCAACAAGTGATTTGAGGCTGTTATTTAGGAATTTGAGTGCGGTGATTCTATTTGGAGAGGAGCAAGTGCCGCTGCATTCCTGCCCTTTCTTATCATTACCATGACAGAGAGAGAGACAGACACACAATATGCTGTCCTCGAATTCACGCTGTTCCTAAGCCTTTCATGTCACTTGGAAACCCAAATCCTTCACATGACATCTGGTATATAATAAACATTTCAAAATTGCTGCCATTTCTGAACGACTACAGCATGTTTATCATCATTTTCATAGCTTTACTGAAGAGAGCAAAGCTTGCTGTCTAACAAAGTTTTCATGCAAAGTGTATTTTTCCTTTTTTTTTTTTTTAAATGGCTCACGGATGCGAGTTCATATCCAGCTTTGTATTGTGGGTCAGCATTAACAAAGAGCCTGTTTTCTCTTTGGAGAGAAGATATATACATACATGTATATATGCATGCCCACACACACACAAGTCTACATCTGAACAGTTTCCATGAATTGCGCACTCTACTTCTTGCCTTTGGGGAATTGCAGACTTTTCCTTCTTTTGGCACAGCCCTAGCACTCCATAGACTTTGTGCCAGAACTGGCCTTGCTCCTTTTTACATATGTTCATCTGTTGGATGCAAGCTTTGGTTGTAACTTCTGTGTTGTTTTTAGCCTATGATTTCTAATCGCAGGTGAATTTCAAATGCTTGTTTTTCAGTGTTCGTTCTAAAGGTATTCTTTGTGAAATAATATCTTTATGATAATCACTGTGAGTAAACACAGTATAATGGATTTAATGTGTTAAACAGAGTGTGTTAAGCTGGTAATATAGACAAAGTGTTTCAAATTGTGGTGCAGTTATCCAAGATGGCAATGTTATTTGTGTTGATTGCAGCACATATTTAGAACTGATCTCTTTCCCTCGACCACTTTTACTCGAAGTGCTTTGTGCATGGACTTGTAAGAGACTCAGCCGATTCTCAAAGAGAATTTGGTGCAGTGCTGGGTTGTAAGTTGCTATTAAAGGCAAAACCTGGAAAATATACATAAGCTTATGTGCTAAGTTCTATAAATGCGAAAATTGTAAGTAAGGCTTTGGTTAATGGCCTGCCAAGCAGGGCCATCAACATGACAAAATGTGTGCAAAACAAAAAGTGTAGCTGTTTGCTAGCTGAATGCTTTGCAGTGAAAATATGTTCTCAAAGCAGGTGAGCAGAATTGCACACTTGTTAGTTTTGCAGACTTCTCTTTTAAAACAGACTGAGGTTAGATAATAGCATCTACTATTGTGGTAAAAGAAACGTAGGCACCAAGATACTCCCATGTAAAGAAAGACAGGACAAGAGCCTTGCTCAGTGAATTTGTTTGCACCACATAGGTTGGCTCAATAGGGAGATTTCCTCAATACAGCAGTCGCTTAAATGGAAGATATTCCATGTATTCTAAATTGTTCATTGTACGGTCATAATTTTTAAAATAAATTTGTCTGTTCTATGCTTACAATTGTGTTAAGGCATTCAAACTTTTTTCTTCCCTATTTAAAACTCCTTGAATTTATAGCCCACAAAGCCCTCTTCAAAGGAGAAAATAAAATACTTCTGGGAGATTAATTTCATAGCAAGTCATAATCTCTTATCAATTCCTTCAAGAAAGTATAGAGAACAATTGCAGAGTCAGAATGAGAACTTGCAATGATCCATATTTTGCAGAGGGAGGTTTTATCTTGGATCAGTTCACTTATGCTTGCTTCTACCAGCAAAGTCCTGACTTGTGTGGTTTTTTTTTTTTTTGATAAATTACAGGGATATTGCTGGAAACATTTTGTTATCACAATTTCAGGAGGGGATAATTTTTTTAGCCTCGATGATTAATTGTAGATGATTTATCATATTTATAAGGGTGACGAAAGAGAGCAGACACCATAATAGAGATTTGTCCTTGTTACAGTGGCTACTGTAGAATAATGCACCCCAGAAAGCTTGAATTCTGAGTAGATGAATGAGACAAAGGATATGATAAAAATATCATTAACCTCATTTTACATTCAGGGAGCTGAATCAAAGAGAAAAGAAATGATTTCCCTGAGGTCTGTGGCAGAGGTGTGAACTGAAATCAAACTTTCCAAGCTCTTGTTGCCATTTATTACTTCTATTGTGGCAAATAGACATGCCTTTCTCAGGGGCCCAGGACCAGCTGCTGATGGGGGATGGAACTAGATGGTCTTTTAGGATCCCTTTCTAACCCATGCCATTCCATGATTATTCTTAATTTTTTCCCCCAGTGATGGTATTGGATTGAAGTTGCTTGTGAATCACCTTTCTATTTGCGAAATGTGGTTCTGTACATAAATATGCAAACTTAAAAAAAAAAAAAAAAGTTCTGAGGTGACTACTCTATTTTTTCTTTTATATTTATATGGCATTTTTTGTTCATTATCTTGATGTTAAAGATGGAAGACTCCTGAGAACTGGCCATTGGTTAAGTAGCCCTATTGGATGTTCAAGGTCAAGATTATATTACATTAAGAATAGGCCTTGTTGGATAGAAACATGCATTCCTCATTATGGCAGTGATCGTAGCAAATGAGATTATGGTCCTATAAATCTGATTGTGTCTCTGCTTGAGTGAGGTAGTGTCTCACCATTCAATTTCCCAACGTACAAATTGACATACAGTGCAGGAATTCAGGAGCTTTTTCTGTAGAAAAGAAGAAGGAAGAGCCTAGGGCAGTAGACATGACACTGAATGAGAAAACTGTGAATATGTTGAAAGATGGCAGAAGAATTTATTTTGGTGACAAATATACTTTTCTAACCCATTTCTTTAGGAGAAATTGAACAGGGAGCGTCTGCCACCTTTTGCAATCTGTCAGCCCGAGTGTAACATTAATTTAGGAGAAGTCATCTCAGAGGCAGGTTTGGGAAGGAAAGGAAATTAAAGACTAGATCCTCTAAGAAATACCTCTTTATCTACCCAGAGTATCCAAACAGTTAAAGAGTTTCAGTGATGTTTCATCAGCTCTCCCTTCATTATATATTTACTGGATAGACAAGATGAATGATGGTTTAGAAGGATAAGTACAATTGATGATGTAATGAAAAAAATCAGGAAACGATTAGAAAACCTATTTTATGAAATGCTTTATGAGGCTATATTTGCATCTGGGGAATATTAGAGTAAATATTGTGCGGGGAAATTAGTTTTAATTTCATGCTAACGGAAAAATCAATTCAGTTCTAATTAGGTTATGATTTTTAAAATACAATCAGGCAGTCATTTCAGTGTTTTGATTAGATTGTTCTATCATTTGTTTGGGTTTTGATAAATACTATTTTGGAAAATGCCTTTCAACACAAAAGCACTGCTGCAGCAAAACAGGTCAGATTAGGGAGAATTATTCTAAAAGCAAGTATAAAAATGCATTAAGTGGATCATTGAAAGCAATCTGAGTGTAGTGAGTAGAGCTGCAGTTCTTTAGTCTATGGTACAATGTAATGCAACTACTCTGGCAGAAACAACAGCAAGAATCCCTCTATTAATTAATACTTGGAGGAAATGAGCTGAGAGCATTATTGCTTCCCACGCTAGCATACTTAAGTGTTTCTTGACCTTGCAACACATGGCCTGGTAAGGTTTTCTATCCTGAGAAAACCAGAAGCTAAATCACAGTAGCATATTAAGATCTGTGATTCTATAAAGTTATCTTCAAGCATAAAATTGACAAATACATGAATAGAGTGTATGTGTGCGTTTCGTCCATGAGGACTATGCAATATGAAATGAAGCCTACACTGCATTCAGTGTACTTCATAGGACACTGTTGCTTGTTTAAATTGTCATTAAATGAAAATGAAAGACAGGGCTTAAAAAAAAAAAAAAAAAAAAAAAGGAAGGGCTGGGTACTCTTTTCACCACTGAAATACTGCATAATTCTGCTCTTGTGTCTTTGCTTTTTATTTGAACAAGTAGGCATTGTTGTATGGTAGCTGTGAATGGTGCTGCACGTGCCTGGCCAGCTCTGCTCCACAGCTTGGCTTCTGTGGTGATCCATTCTGGGAGGTGAAATGTGGCGACATGCCTTTTACTTCTCTGCATTTTCTGTACACCTACTCCATCTTTTCTTCGTGTATGTTTTTCTGTCCTTTTGAGTGACAAGTGCCTTTACTGGACAATATATTATAATCAAAATGTCTTGTGCGAGGGCTAAAAGTGCAAATACTGGCATTAAAAATTAATATGGTTGTCAGTCAGATGTCCACTTTTGCATGTGGCATTGCTTGAGGTAAAGCGTGGCATTACTCTTACGAGGCTGATGAAGGTTTGTGATTTATTTTAGATTATTTCTCAGGGTATGCCCTTGCTGTTTTCCAGGTTACTTCTAAGGGACAGTATATACATTTGATGAAAGGGAGAAGGAAAAAAAATATTGTGCCCTTGTATCAGCAATAAGAAGAACAAAGCAATTTAAAAAAATCAATTAAAAAAAAGTGAGGTTAGGCCATTTCTTCAGAATATTTCTGATCAAGAAATGTATGAAAACTTAGATACAAAAATCTGAAAAAAAGCGTACTGATTAAAATTTGATGCTTAATAGAGAAACAGTAGTGACTTAAGTTTTATTTGTGCAATAAACTGATTCCTCAGCCTGAGGGGTTTGAATTTTTTAGGCATTTGAATTTTTTTAAGCTGTTCATTATGTATTTTTCATGTCATATGACATATACCATGGCCGGCAATGATAATAAGCACTAGAATAACATCCTCAGTTTGTATCGTATGCTCAGAATTTTTTACTTGGACTTACTGCAATTTACTTCTGGATTAACATGCATGAATTCATCATGAGTTGTTAATAAGATTATTAGAATCATGGCAGTTAAATCCTTCTGAGAGTGAAGTTTGCAGACTTAGGCTGACCAGAATTCATAACCCCGTTTCAGACTGGCCTCCAAATGTCATGCTAACTTGATTAGTTATGGCACACTGATTCAAAGCACTTTAAAAATGTGTAGGAGAACAGGCTGAGAAAAAGGGTTTTTTTAGACCTATTTTTAAAACTATACAAGCAGAAGTGCTGTAACTGTGGGATTTGTGATGTATTTCTAAAAGACAGATGTTGTCCAGGAGAAATTTATATGTTAAACTTCCCTCTGTAGTCAATACAGGGGAAAAAAGAAGTCAAAAGCATGTACTGGAGACATTTCCAGCAAGAGACAAAATCATTGGCTATTCCAGACAATTTAAACATTAAGACTGAATTGCATTTTTTGAACTCGGGTGTTCTTTCCACTTGTGCTGCTCAGAAACGAAGTGTTATGTGACTGTGGGGTTGATCTGCTGTGGGGTTCCTCTTGTGCAGGGCTTCTTTCTGTCATTTTTGCTGTTGAAAGCCTGAACAAATTTGGGAATAGGAGGAAAACTACTCATGAGACACTTATTTTCTGCTTGTCTCCATAGGATAGCAATTGGTGTTACTGCCCTTGAGAGCAAAAGAGTGTAATATCATGAAGGAGCAAAGAAGCTTCCAAGATAGGTTTCTGCAGGTCATTCTGTGCAACTGATTTCCTGAATGCTGTTGGCAAGAAAACAAAGTAGAAGTGCTGTGTGAGTCATGGCACGTCTGTATTCATGCTTCCCCACAGACTCAGAGCTGTGGAAGAAAAGATCCAGTGCAGAAACTTGGCAGGACTCTGCAGAGGATGCACCTTGGGGCAGGCTGCAGAAAGAAGGGAGGCATGAGACTTCTGAGCTTGCTGTGCTTTATTTGCTCTTTCTGAAATGAGCATAAAAACAAGGATGATTGAAGTTCCAAAATGTAATCTTTCTCTTCACATACTCAGGATTACTCTGTTCTGTTAAAACGGTGTTACCAGATTTAGATTAGGTAAAGTTAGTGGTGTCCAAAGTGATTTTTCTATAACTGAGTTCTTGAGCTAAATCTGGCTGAAGATTAACTGTATTTGTACTGTATCCTTTCTAAAACTGTCCTGTTCAGTCCCTCTAAAAATAAAAGAATATATCTTTATGGAACTTGGTTTTGATCCAGGCAGTAGAAGTTTAAATTCAGGGATGAATTTTATCTTCTGTTTTGTCATCACTTTTAATTTTGTCACTTTTCCATGTAACTGTATGATGAATAACAGAGGTGTGAGTTGATTTCCATGGTGTGCCTCTGAGTGTAATCTCTGTATGCTCTGGCTGATAGAATTGCATTGCCTGGAGTTTGCACCTTTCCTCAACCAGCTTTGCTTACAGCACAAGAAAGAGCTGATTCAAATGGAGTGGCAAGGCTCATAGCCAGGAGGATGCTGAAAATAAACAAAGAAAATCAGTGGAAGGGATAATATAGGAATTAATAGTTATTGTCTGTCATATTGCCTGCATAGCAAGAACTGTGCTTAACATGCTTCTAAATGTTGGATACCTGTGTTAATCCCTTATTGGACCTTGCTAAAAATGGAAAGGAAGTTTGAGATGAGAAATGAATGTTAAAAGGGATCACATGTTAAAAGTAAATGATAACCACAAGCCTCAGACGGTGGAACAGAAGATTCAGAAGCCTTGCAGGAAGTTACTTTATTATTCTAACCTATAATCCCTGCTGTGAGGAACGCTTCCCTTCAAGCCCGCATATGGGATGTTTCTCTGTGATAAGAGGAAACTTTAACAAGTGTACAGTAAACATTTCCAAAGTACATTGCATAGCAGTGCAATGTCGGGAGTGAAGGCAGCACTGTGCCTCCTGACCTCATTTCTGTAGAGGTTTCCATGTTTAATTATGCTTCTGTGTCTTTTTGTTCTGTAATCAGTTACGTAAATTGATGTTAATAGGACATCCTGAAAACTGCATCCTCTTTTCAGCTTGAATCAAAGACTTAATGGAAAAAAATCAGTTGAATCTTAGGTTAAGCAAATTTTGTTACATTTCTGGAAAGCTATTGAAGGCCATCAGTTTTCTTTGTGACAACTTCTAGCCCTGGATCCAATGGTGGTACAGTTGCTCTAATTGAATACCAGTGGCGTGTGACCCATGAAATTACACCTGAATGCATGTAGAGATCTGTCAAGCAGGGTTCCCTACCGTAGTGGTTTCTTTTTAATTTGTAAAGGAACTTCTGTGTAACTCAGTAAAACCACTCAAGGGGAATTCAGGTTGGTTTGAACCAGGTGCTTCTGCCTCCATGCAAAAGAGGTCTCCATTCTAATAGCTACTGGTTTGTGACACGGTTTTCTTCCTTATTTCATCAGTGTAGAGTTGTAGGTTGCTTTTGGTATCACTTGAGTGGCTCTGACTACTGCAGGCACACTGTGAGCAATGCAGAAGGTGTTTATTAGAAAAGTCAGTGCTTAAAGTTATGTACTGGTTTCACTGTGAAGGGGAAAACAGTTTACCCAGCAAAAATCAGGTATACGCTATATTACTGCCAACTCAATAATACTTTCATTTGAAAACCGTAGGTCACATTGTGCATCTACTGTTTCATGGCTAGATAGCTCTTCAGACAGATTTTGCAGGCTGTTTTTGAAGCACAGCTCTGACAGCTGTAGGTCCATGTGGAAGATTGTGTATGATTTTATTTTCTCAAGAAATATGGACTTATTGAACATCTTATGCATCTTTAACCATCAGAGCTCTTCAAGAAGAAGTTGGCAATATTCTTGTAGTGTGAAGAGAAACAGAAAAATGAGAAATGTGTTACTTCACTAAGTAAATTGATATGTTTATATTTTTTGGCCTTCTGTTGCCTGTAGAAACCTTTTATTAAATATATTGCAAGAGTCTTTTAAGGCTTGTGCCAGGCAATTTTTAAAATAGAATTTTAAGTACCAAACACTCATTACTAAATTATCTTTTCTGAGAACAGAAGGATCTATGGATAATGGGCATTTGTTCCAAAACAAAACAGTTATTTGCTCAGGATATGGATGTTATTAATTATTTACACCTATTCCTACCTCAGTTCTACCTCTAGTTAAAATTCATGGCCTAGGCACTCATCAAATATTGATTTTTACCAAAGTTGATGCTTTCCCTTTAACATTATTATAATGAGGGATAAAAATCAAATTGCCTTCACTGAAACTCAATCATTCTTGCAAGCCATCTGCATTGATCTTTTTTCTAGGTTTTACCATAAATTATTCTATTCAATTAAGTAAACCCCACACATAATGACATTTTGTGAACTAAATAATTTATTGACTATTTTCAGCTAAACTTATCAGGCTCCGATGCACAGTTATTTTCATAACATTAATAGTAATATATACAACCCCCCTGCAACTGAATGTGTGTCAGATTCTTTGTTTGGGAAGACGAATCACCTGGGAGGTAGAAACCATCTCATTTACAAAAGAAACAAATTCTGGTGTTGTCATACACGTAGTGACTCAGTGCCTTCTCATTAGCAAGACGAGGAGGGCTCGCATGCTATGCTTTCTGGTGATAAAATGATTGCGAAATAATTTTCAGCTGAAAATGATGCTATTAGCAACGAGGGTTGTAATTAAATTGGTAGCAGTCAGCCTGTTTTACAGTTGACTGGTAAGATCTGATGGATATAGTAGTTGCTTGATGGGATCCGGAGAGTTTTCCTCTCTGCAGTGTGATGATTGCGCTTCTGTCTGCATCGCACGTTCTTGTCACCTTCTGACAGTTCCTCTAGAAATCTGGTCATTTCCTAAATTAGTTTTGTTTCACATTTGAAAAATCACTCAGCTGCTGTAGATAGAGATTTTCAAGTGGAAAGGACAGTTTGTAACTCTGAACTCATTCAAGCAAGAAAAATTGCTTAGGAGAACCTTGTCATAGCTGTGAAGACATAGTTGGGTCATATTAATCATATATGGAAAGTCTCTGTTGGATGTATAGAAGGGATGCCTGCTGTGTTGTGCTCAGCACACAGATTGGATACGGGCTGATTGTCTACTGAAAACAGAATAGAACACACTTAGGCACTGTGGAGTATGTAGATCTGTATCTTCAGTGAAGACTGTGAGTCTCTCAAAGGAGTAGTGCAGACACTGTGGCCTAGGGAATGTTTGGAATATGTTTTATCTTGTTGCCTTTTGCATGGGCTGTGTGCTCTGAACCTTTGTTTCCTTTGCGAATTGTGGTATTTATTCTCAGAAGTGAAGTTCTAATCAGTATATTTTGCTAAAATGAGGAAAGTTCAAAGTATGGTAACTGTATGGCTCAAAAGCCACAAAAACCCTGAACCGTATCTTCTATGCAAAAAAGAAGAAAAAAAGACACTGAATTCTAAACTCAGAGAGCTTACTATCTTGATGTTTATTTTTATTTGGGAAGATCAGTGATTCCAAAAGGTAAATCAGACTGCAGAGCTGGGAGTAAGCAGTTGGGTACATGTAATTTTTACAGTTATCCCATTGCCAACAAAAGAAGGGTAACTCTTCTTCCTTCTTTTAGCACAGCGCTTTTTATATGATGGAGAAGGGAGCTGAGCATTTAATTTCACCTGAGAAGAGATTCCCTGTTTTTTTCATTGCTTCTCAGCCTCTTAAAACTAAATGCCTTGATGTCGTGGCTTTGAAGGGTTGCCACTGCTGTTCTCCCTGTCTGAGTAAATAATGGATCTGCAGGTAATAGCAAACTTAAGTTTAAATGCAAAAGCTTGTATTGATTTAATTCCCCATTAAATCAGGTCATTTTGTGGTTCAATACCCATGCATTAAAACATGTAGCCCAAACACAAAATATCACTTTTCCTTGCATGGAGCTCAGAGTTAGCCCCAGAAGAAAATGAAGCTCCCTGTTGCTGTGCCTACGCACACCTATCTGTGCTGCTGTCTTTATGCTCTGTTACTGCTTATGCTAGGAATATAATGCATCCACATCTGCCACCCTGACTACTTGCAAATTTATGCTCTTCCTGCTGCTTTTTGCTGGTGAGCATCATTCATGAAATCAGACCCTGACTGTTCTCCTGGTTTGAGACTGACAAGAATTTTACTTTCGGTGTCCCATGTTACTCTGTATTGTGATTGTCAAACAATAGCACACTATGGGTGGAGAAACAAGGTGCAGGACAGATTTTCTCCCCTGTCTCCCACCTCTCATTCTTATCTGAGAGAGACAAGAACCTGACTGATATGTGAAGTGAGGATCTGAGATTCTGCTGGTGTCCTGTCCATGTTTAGCTGTGAAGCTGAGCAAAACTTGAAACATTTCCACTTCTATCTTTTTCATGCTCAATTAGGTGGTAGCATATGTCCTTTGCTAAAGGTGATAGCTGGTACTAAAGAAAAAGGAAAAACAGAAATAGCAATAAGCAGCAGTGGGAAAAGGAGGGGTGACAATGAATGATCCAAAGTTGGAAGCACTAAAGGAACTTCAGATCAGCAAAGTTGCTGGTGTATTAGCAAACCTTTCCCAAGACTTCTCTCATATCTTTATAGGAATGGGTTCTGTAACCCATTATGTGTGTATAACACAGCTACATTTGCCTTGGTTGCAGTGATGTTATGGCTGAGTTGTAGAAAAACCCCAACCCAATTCTGTCTCAATGAGTTGAGGGCTCCTGGTTTTGTCACTGAATATTGAGGTAACAACAACGAGGGGACAACTTGAGCATGCTAATGGAATTTGTGTCCGAGCTTTGTAATGGAGAGGAGCAATGCTAATGTGGTTATGTCAGAAAGGAATCCCTGTGTTATGAGTGGGAGTCATCCACATTGCTGAAAAGAGCTATGGCCTGGGGTCCAGCATTGTGATTGGAGCTGTGTCTGTGGAAAACCTCCTTCATACTGGTGAATCACAATGTTCCCATCCATTAGCTAAACCTCTGTACCATGTTTTAGCTGCGTTTCCTTGAGCATCTGTTGGGGCAAATGCTTTCATGTCACACACTCATCAGCAGGGAGGTATAGCATGTGAATCAAACCCTTGTTACTTCAACCATTTTAGCTCCCCAGTGGTGGCTGGCCATACTGGTAATGCAGGGTTTGCTTCCTTCCACTTTGGCTTTATTAGCATTGGTGAGACTTTGGGTTTTTAGTTTCCATTGCATTTGCAGCTCTTACCTGTGAATTAATGGGTATTTTGAATAAATCATTGTGAGGTGGGGTAATGCTTGCTGTAGAAAATAATAATTGCGTTCAGCATATCTGAACAGATTTTGTCTATTACTTGAATACCTTGTGAGGCCCTTACACATGTAACTTAATGAGAGTTTTTCTTGTTTGAGCCAGAGAATTGTATATGCCTGACTTGCATGCACACATGCTACATGAAGAGAAAGCAGTTCAGTCACACTAAGTTTTTCTTCATAGATTCATTATCTATAAAATATATAATGTTAGTGCTGTCAGTATGGCAATGAAATATTATCTAGACAAACATCCTCTTGTGTTTGGAAAAATTTATCAGCAAGGGAAAGTGATGTCATTGCTGTCTGTATTCCAGCTAATACCAAAAGTGCTGTACTTAACACTGAATTAGATGAATTCATGCTAGGATGTATTGTGAAATTTTAATTATAAGGAAAACAACCACTGGATTGACTCCCACTGCTCCTGATTCCTGGTAAGGAAATTCCTAGAGGGGAAGAAGGATAAAAATCATAGAATCATAGAACTGTTTGAGTTGGAAGGGACCTCTAAGACCATCTAGTTCCAATCCCTTGCTATAGGCAAGATCTGGCTGCTCAAAGCCAGACTGGCCTTGAATGCTTCCAGGGTGGGGATATCCACAGCCTCACTGGGCAACCTGTTCCAGTGTCAGTATATATATATCAACTCTATTCTCTTTTTCCATTTTTTCTGGGGAATCATTGGAGTAGCTTCTGCACAAGGCAGCATAGGCTGAGTCTAAATCCTGAACTATGTCAACCACATTTTGACCCAGTCTGGGTAGGATGGGGGCAAGCACCAGCACCTTCCCTGTTCCACCTGAGGGATGGCAAATATGTGAACATGACATACATTTGTGAATCTGTACTCCAAGCAGATTCTGGACCAAGTTGCCGGATGAATGAGGAATAAGTGGGCAAGAAGTCAAGGCCTTGAGCTTAATTTCAGACTGACGTGGATTGCTATAGGAATTGACTCACATCTCTTACAGAGACAATTGCCTTTCAGATGTCTAGATTAGAACCCATGAGCTCTTCCCTTCCAGGTAAATCTTGTTTTGTGCTGAGCAGTGGCTGAAGAGGGTATGAAGTGAGCATTTCACTGCATGAAGTGAGCAGGATAAATGCACCTCTGCCCCTTCTCTGTCTAGGCATGGGGAAGTGCAGGAAGAGATCTTTTCTCTCACTGGAAGAACACTGTATGGCCATGGCAAGTCAATTCACACACTGTTAGTGTTGTTCTGTTTCCAGTTGTATTGTGGTCATACTTAAAAACTGGCCTGGGAAGAGATGCTGCCCAGGTGTGCTGTAGAAAGGCTTCACCTGTGCAAACTGCATGGATTTGAATTTGCATAGGCACCGACACAACAAAGCCTACATTCCTGGGTCATTTTTATCTTCTTACAGATCACCTACAGGTATGACTGATATCCTGCAAGCCACATGCTTTGATTTCATCCACCAGTGTTTAGAGTCAGCTGAAATGTTACCATAAAGGCTAGAATTGATTGGGAAATGAGAAACAGCCCCGTGAACTTGCAGCTGCTGGAAACACAGTTGATTATTACAGGGAGAACAGCAGATAATTCTGTAAATAACATGGCATAGTGGTTTGAAGGCGATCTGTCTTCAGGCACTTGTTTTAGTTTGAAGTAGTGTGGATAAAAGCTAAATCCATAGACTCATTGGCAGTAACCCTCATATGTTATTAGTCTATATTCCCAAGAGCAGATGAACTCTGATACAATTCATGGTCTTGATTTTCACATGAGAGGAGCTTAGTGAGAGTCTGGCTGGCAGGTGAGAAGCTCTACCTACTGAATTGTATGCTGGGGTTTACTAGGGTGGATTGGGTTTTGGTTTTAGAAGTTGTGCCCATCTTAGAATTATTTTTAATTTTATTGTGTACTTTAAAATCTCTCTTTAAGAACGGCAAGAATGATTTCTGATTTAATATGAGGGATGCTCTGAAAATAATGCCTCCTATTTTATGACGTTGTCCCATGACATCATTAGTGGTAGAGGCTGAACTTTCCCACCAATATTCTGTTACACGTTGTAGTATTCTGACAGGTGACAGCAGAGGAGCAGTCTGACAGAATGGTGTCTGACATGGAAATGTGAATGAAACAAAGGTGTGTCACTGAATTTCCAGAGTTCATAACAATTCTAGAAGCAGTAAATTGTCATTCTCAACAAACAAAAGTAACAAGAATTGTTGGGAAAGACAGAATTTGACCAATGCTCCCTCTCTTTCTTATTTCCAGAAAAAAGAAGTCCTCTTCTGTGCCTTCATGGCTGAGAAGGATTTTATCAGGATTCAAATGCTGAGCTTGCTTTTGTGTCCCATGGGAAGAAGGAAACAAACTGCAGCTACTAATTGAAAGAAAAAAAAGTTCCTTGTGTGGTGGGGACAGTGACAAAGGGCCTTGTGCTTAGATTAGGTTGGCACCCACTAAATTATTGAAAACCAAAGTGCTTCGTGTATGTAACACATATTTCTGCACATGGTCTTTAAGTCAATAATATCTTAACTATATATTAAAAGTGAAAAGGGAGTTCTGACTTCAGCTACTAGCAACAAACAGGTCTCGCTTGAAGTTTTCTTCAAAGCTGCTGTTTCCCATTTACAACCCTTACCTCTCAGCATATAACATGTACAGGTACCTGTGCACTGTCCATAGAGATGTAACAGTATTCCACAAGCTTGTGCAGAGTACACCAAGATAAGTTACATTATGTGATGTGCTGTCAAAGAGTCAGATTCTGATGTTCATTACTGCTAGTTTGTGTTTGAGTGTTTTCAGGTGACTGGAGGTGGCATTCCACTGGAAATCAAGCAGCTGAGCCAGGAATAAAATATTACTCCTAGAGAAAGGGATTGCTGTAACCTTCCAGATGGACGGACAGTTGTCTTTAGTCTCTGGCAGCCATCTTGCTGGAGGTTACCCTGCTGATTGTTGTGCTTCAGGTGGCTATGCATGTCTCACAGATCACCTTGAGTTCAGGGACACAGTGAAAGAAGTTCTATCAGAGCACTGGCCCAAGTGGAAGCTATAGCTGAATCACTCCATGTTAGAGTTGATAGCATACTTTTTTTTTTTTCCCCTCATTTTTCCCCCAGTCTGTAACGTTACTTGAGAGGAAATGCTAAAATCACATCTTTTCATGTGGGCCTCTGTTCAGTCCATCCTATATGAAAAGCCATATGTCTCTGTCTGTGGATGTGTTGCATTTCACCCTGCTGATCTAATTTATTCAGTCTGAACTTGGTTTAATGCTTTCATACAAATACGTTTTCTCTGCCTAGATTATTATTTGTGTCATGGTCTGTTCCTGCTAAAGATGAATGAAGACTTGTCAACAAATAATCTATCCAATAAATTAGAATCTGATCCAAAACCTCACTGACGTCAACAGAAACTCCTACTGACTTCAGTGGTCCTGCAATGCCCTTTTCATGCTTCCCCAGTGTCTCTAAATATATCTATTTTAGAATGAAAGTATTTTTGCCCACAGCACTTCTCAAAAAAGTCTGTCAAATGACTGGAAAGTGTTGAGCAAACAAAACTAGAATTGTACTGTTTAGATGTCATCAGGAAGATGGGTGCTGACCCTGGAAAACCAACTGTGTGCTGTTAGTGTAAATATCTGTAGGTTTCACTTTAACTTCCCCAGAATAAGAGCAGGGGCACTTTGAAAGATCCCTGGCTCTTCCTGATGGCTGTGCCAGCTACGTGCCTGGAGCCACATGCCATGGAGCTGCTCTCCTTCCTTGTGGGAAGGTGAATCCGCCCATGGGCTGGGGATCCTAGCTTGGAACTTCTTAGCTGGAAGAGAGCAAATGTGTGGGTGAATGTTTAACAACCCACAAGCTCTTCTTGCTTTCTCAGAATTTGGCTGCCTCTGGTGGTTCTTGTGAGTCTGTGTTAACAAAGAGTTTACAACATGGAGAGAAAGTTTGTCATGTAGAATTTAAATAACCAAGTGGTGTTTCAGCAAATTAAGCAAGCAAGCAAATTCTGGCGTGTAATTTCAGGACTCAGTTTGATCACATCTAAACAAATGAAAAATGCTCTGCTTTTAAACAGAGAGAGGCTCTGTCAGTGAGTGCTTAGCTAATGTTTGAAGAGGAATGTTTGACTTGGAGCGGGATTTACCTGACCGATGTGAATGAGCAGTGAGAGAAACACCAATGCTCCTCCCCTTCATGCAAGTGTGAAATTAATCTCTGCAAAGGGATAGCTGCCCTACCAAGAGCTAAGGAGTTCCTTCTGTCAGAGCTGCACAGGTGGTGAGGGGAAAGCAAATCTTTTTGGAGACAGTGATGAGAACAAGTTTTAAAAATCCACACAAACCTGGTGAGCCTGGAACTTCTTGAATTGATGCTCCCCGTCTTTTCTGTCTTTTCACATGATGAAGGGGAGAAAGGATGAATGAGCATCCTCCTCTCTGCAGATGATGTATTGCACTTGAAGTCATGTAGTTCTTTCCACAGAGATTCAAGTGCCATGGGGAAGCCTCATGTCCTTGGAAGCCTAAGGTTTTCTAATTAGGATGGAGGAAGAGGTTATCATAACAATTAGAAGCTGTAGGATTCTAAAACCCAATACAAAGGAATTGATTCACTGCTGCTGCATCTCTTAGATATTATTGTCAGGCTCCCTTCTGAATTATTGTTGCATGCTGTTGTCTCACAGAAGACTGGATGTATATATCACATATGGGACTGACTTTCATCTGCTGCAGGGAGGGCACAGTTCTTCAGGTCTTTGTGGAGTTTAGGCTGATAATAGGGGTGAGACCTTGCACTTGTTTTTATGTCATATAGATGTACTGACACTTATGTTACAGGTAATGAATTTGAAGTAGAGCTATCTATAACTCCATGAAGCTTTCAATTTTTTTTGAGTGCATAAAACTGCTTCCTTGCCCTGGGCTGAAATGCAGAAATTTTTTCTCCCACGCTGCCTACTGTATTTTTAGAAAGTGAGTTTTATTATTAATAGGCAGGCAGACAGCATGTTATGAGACGGTGACTTCCAATTAGATGCATTAGGAACTAAATACGAGGAAAATCTCAACGAGGAGTCAGAAAGAAAAAAATAAATAATAATGATCAAATGAGACTTTCCCTTTGGTAGGGGAGTCAGGCCCATCAAGCAAATAAGTAAATGATGAAGTAGATATTTGCTTTTCCTACCAGTGTTTTAAATGTCACTGTTCATTCTTCTTTTTTTCCCTTCTCCATTTTAACCCAGAAATGCTGATGTACCAGCATGTCTTGTTATGACAGCAAAAGATATTTCTCTTTTTCTGAAGTGAGTTTAGAAGAAAACAAATCCTGGGGGCAGTGTGCATCGACTGTAGAGCAAAGCAGCGTCTGTGGAAGCTGCCTGTGGCAGTCTGTGGTTTCAGAGCAGACAGGCAGAGCTGATGAGAGCACCTGAGCTGCTGGTGGGAACTGGCAGTGACAGCTAAATCTGGTTATTCTCGGGGAAGAAAATAGAAGAAATTAGGGAAGTGAAAATAGAAGAAAGCATGCTCTTACTGTTTAAAACAAATAGCCTGCAGCCTCTGCATGAAGCATGTCACTGCTGACCGGTGTGTTAATGCAAAATAATCATGACGGAGACTCCAGATAGAGGTATAACCCAGACCAGCTGCAGGAGTAAATATGAGCATTAGAGAACTCAGAAAAGAGCTGTTCTCCTCATTCCTGATTGGAATAAGGTGAATTGATCCTTTTTATTCAGGAAAACATGATGCTTCCTTGAAACCCTAAAATTCAAATCTCACTGACCTCAACCTGATAAAATAGATTTCTGTATGCTGAAGATGTGCATTTTGTGTCTACTGCATAATACCACTTGCTCAAGTGGATTCATACCCTGGCTCATTAATATCCAGTGAAAATACTGCAAGGAAAGGGAGAAGTACTGGTAAAAAGATTTACTTTTGACACTTCTCAGGTCTGCTTTTTCTCTAACAGAACATAAGGCACACTGGTGAGGAAGATGTCCTAAAACAACATGAAATTCACCTCTGGAAAATGTCTGAACTAATAACAGGGTAGGAATGATAGGATCTTGAGGCCTTAGAGCATATTCTTTTATGGAGAATGTGCAGAAGTGGCTGCAGCAGCACTATGTCCACATGCTCCTTGATGAGGAACTTAATGTGTCCCACACAGCCTCAGTAATTGCCCTGGTGTGGAGTGATGCCACAAAGGCAGCAGCTGAGAGAGCAGAAACAGAGCCTGAAACCTCCCAGTGCGAGGGGAATTTATTGGCACTGCCAACACTGCAAGCTCAAAGCTCCTGTCAGACTGATTGAGGAGTTGAAAGGAAAACAAGTCATAGCCCCCCAAAGTGTCAGGCATTTCACAAGCCTTCGCCACACAGGTGTCAGCTCTGGGGTGGCATTTGCCCATCACCTGCCTGTGATTTTGCAAGCTACTGAGGTCTACACAGCACTCAAAGGGTTGTTCAAGCATACTGAGGGCTGCAAATTCACCTGGGTGCAGATGATGCCTCTTGCTTGAGCTGGCATGAAGATAGATGACTTGGAAATGAGGCATTGTACAGAGAGGAATGAGCATTGGGGCCTATCACTTGGTCTCTTTTTTTTTTGGTGGCTTTTAGGATGTTCTTGGCTGCTGTCATTTATAATGTTGCGTTGTGTAGCAGCTTCCCACCTGCAGACTGAGCCACATTTTGTCATGTGTATGAATGTAAGGCAAAGGAGGAATTGTCATCCAAAAGTAATCTGAACTTTGAAAACTTTCTCATTCAAAAAAAATTCTGATAGGCTGCTGAGGAACTGTGAATAATGAGAATGACAAAATGGGTTTGTGCCTTAAACAATGTGTTTTTGCCAGAGATCAGTAAGGGCTGTTATGGGAATCATTATGTGGGTAGGCATAGAGAGAGAGAAAATCCTGGTTGGAAATGGGTGATGTTTTTTCAGGTCAAGGATGGGGAGCTGCTACTTCAGGGATCAGCTCCAACAGGGCAACACTTGCATCTGGTACCAAAGTAGTCTGGTGGTGGTTTACAGTCTTTAGATGCAGAAGTCGTAATTCCATATGTGGTAGTCAAGTCATTATTGTACCTAAGCGACTCTAGATGATGCCACCGTGTCTGTACATTTGTCCTGTTTGATTGATAGAGTGTGTGCCTTGTGACCACAGCACTGGGAATTGTCCTTTACTTTGCATTTTATGTTGAACTGAAATAATGCAAAAGATAGGAGTTTGTGAATGGGTGGGAGTGATACAGAAATTTCTATTGCTTTTATTTGAAATGAAAAGGCAGTTCGTGGTGGTTGGGTTTTTTTTTAATTGTATAAGAAAATTTTTTTTTGATGGAGACTTAAATTAATATTTCGGGGTTATTTCTAGAGTTCAGAATCCCAATACATAAAAATTGCGTATCAGTCCTGTAAGGTTTCCATGCTATTGTTTCTTGGCAATCATCCACGTGTGGAAAACTCGTTTCCTCACTGAGTAGGTGGGATTTGGGAAAGAAGTTTGATGTCTATGTACTTGATTTGCATCATCAGTGCAGCCAACGCAGCTTATAGTTAGAGCATAGCTGACAGTCTGTCTGCCCTTCATCAAAACTAAATAACAGATAAACAGAAGAAAACTTAAGTCTTAAACAAAAATGTATAGATTTAATTAGAGAGGCAGCTAGCAGTCCTTTGTTTTCAAATGCTAGTACTTCATCTCAAGAATTATAAATTAAAAAGCTGTCTTTGACTTAAAGTAGCAAGCCTATATAGGACCTCAAGGATACAGAGAAATTATTTTTTTTCTCACAATGAGCCAAAAAAATCCCAAAAATGGATTGTAAGTGCAAGAGTAGAGAGATTGTACCTCCAGCAAGCTTTCTGGTGCATGAGATTGTAGAGTCTGCAGTTGCTAAAGGGAAATGGCTGGGAGTTTCATAAATAATAAATTGCTGTAATCTCATGAGATCATCATAAAAGTATGCATAGGAATCATAGACTGTAATGGGTCACAACCTCTATAGATTCTAGAGCTGATAACAAACAGTGAGCTTGATAAAATTTATCACAGACAGAAACCCCAATCAGAGAGAGCTTCCAAATTATAGACTTTAGGAAAGAAACAAGTGCTATTACTAGAAAACTCAAAGTAAGTACATGTGGGTACTATGATTTGTGCAGAAAAGTACTAAATCAACATCATTTAGCCTTTTCAATTTAGACTCAGGGCATCCAAAATCTGTGTCTCATACAGAAACAGTCTTGTAGACTAAAAATTGTTGTTGAAGTTCTTCAGACAAGGAAGACTAGGCTTAATCATTATTTCCCCTTAGAAAAGCTGTATTTGAATTACTTTTAAAAAAAAAATAATAATACCTGGAGGCAAACAGTAAAAGTATGAAGATCTAGAATAACACCTGGCTTGCCAGAAAGTAAGATGGATTGTTTTGAATACTCCAATGATCTAAAGGATATCAATAATCTAAAGATCATTTGGATGCTTTATACAGATTGACGGAGAATGGGTTGACGTACACCTGCAGGGGTATGTAAAGTGTCTGAGTGTAAAAATCTAATAAGAAGCTTGACTGAAATATACTGTGTAAGCTGTAAAGTGGAAATACTGTATAGTGGGGCAATTTCATTCCAATTACTTTTGGTAAAAGTAGAAATCAAGGTCTTAAAAAGAAATACCTCCGCTGTTAGAAAGCTGGTTTGAGAAAGAGAGAAGTTAATGATGCTAGTGATAGCTAGTAGTAGTATACATTAAGCAGCTTTATAAGCTGGGTGTTTAAGCTCCAGCTCAGAAAAATACTTTTCATTTACAGCTTATAGATATTCCCACTGGAATTAATGGGGCTATTCATGTTGGATCAGGGTTACTAAGACACTTGGTTACGAAGAGAAATCTGAGACACCGTCTGACAGCCCAATATAATGTTCAGTAGTGAGAAAAGCTATGTGAAATACAACAGAAGCCTCTAATACAGAGGGAAAGGTTCAAATATTGCTTTATCATTGTATCAGAGTACAAAGTCTTGTATTTGGAGCATGGTCTTATGGCTTGATTAAAGTATTGTTAATTTCTGATTATGTATCAG
The DNA here is from genome assembly GCF_019238085.1 of Lagopus leucura. Classification (NCBI taxonomy): domain Eukaryota; kingdom Metazoa; phylum Chordata; class Aves; order Galliformes; family Phasianidae; genus Lagopus; species Lagopus leucura. The sequence continues at coordinate 34,013,141 of NW_024962250.1, forward strand.
GTAAATTGTAGCTGCAGCAGTCTAAATATCGTGGCTTAGGACAGAAATTGAGAAGCATCTTTGAGTCCTGTCTAGAAGGCTGGGTTCAGCTGTCTGCTTTGTTCTTGGTGTATATCACACCAAGCATCCCTATACAACTAATGAACTGCAGTTTCCAGCAACGTAGAACTTGGCTGTTTTCATCAATACCTCCTGGGCAACGTGCTGAGATGTGGGGCAGGTATACATGTTTTCTGTCCTCTATTGGCCTTGCAGCAAACACTGTGCTTCCTCTGTTTCCAGTTTCAGTAGCTACTTTCCTGGATAATCCAGTCTTCTTCTTCTGCACCTGCTTGGGATCTGCTAAGAAGTGTGGAGATAAAGGAAGGCTATTACTGGAGAAAACCATTACTGTAGCTGCTGGCTGGGTAAAGGAGAATGTCACATAGGAAACAAGCATTGAGAGTAGAGGAGAAGAGAAGGTGGATTTGTATTTGGCACATGGCAGGCAGCTTGCATGCTTGTCTGATATTAACTTCCTTCTCTCTGCAGTGAAGAAGTCTCTGGTGTCCTGACCCTCAGATATAAACAGATGTCTCCTGGCAGCACAGCTCACTTCTGCTCTCTGCAGCATCAACATCTTTTGCACATAAGGTTCTTTATCATGAATGGCATTTTTAAAATTATAATTTATACATTTCAACAATCTTAAACTCTCCCTCTCTGTCCTCTTCCTCCCCACCCCCCAATTCAATCACAGAACAAGGGAGAAAATGAATTTAATGTACCTATCAGTTGAACTTGGTGCGATAGATAGCCACCCATAGGCTAAATTTTACAGGTTTTGTTTACAGCTTTGGAATGGTTGAAATGCCAAAGCACTGTGCATGTCTCAGCTGCTTTGGAAATGAATGGTCACTGTTCTGGTGCTTCTGGCTTTTGAAAAGCAGAGCACTTACTCAGGTAGTCACATATGGATTTAAGAAGTATAACTATTGGCTCCAGTTTCTGAAACAGTTGGCCCAAATTCCCCAAACCAATACAACTATGACACTGTATAGCCACAGTAACAGAATTGAGAAAAAATAGTCAATTACAGCACCACTACCTGAAAGGGAATTTAAAAGCCCTAAGCTATTTAAAAGTCTTAGTCAAAAATGAAACTGGAATCTTAGTGTCAAAGTGAAATAGGAAACTTGTAAGAATCAGATGCTTTTGAAAATGTTACCAAGTAATCTCTGTCACTATAATGTCCTATCATTTCTTCACTACTATATGTCAAGAAGAACTTTAAAATTCTTCTCAGGCTCCTTCAACAAATAGTTTTCTAACCCACAGATCCATTTTGGCTGATGGCTCCTACCTCAATCTTGCAGGGGAAAAAAAAAAGCTTCAGGGCAGAGAATTTTATTGGTGAATGGTAGACTCACCTGAAAATGTTGTTTGAGATCCCAAACCATAATCTAAATATTACTTAAGTTCACAAATTAGAAAATATCTTTGCTTTCATCAAAAAAGCTTCATAGGTCTTTTCAAGAAAAAGATAGGAATAACAAACAACTCAGCTGCCTTATTAGGTCTCTTAAGGACTTTGGGTCCATGCTTCTTTCTGAATGATCTTTGGAAGCGGCAGTGGTCTGAAAACAAGGCATTCCTCTTTCCAAGTATGTGAAGGGAAAAGAGCAGGCATTGACTGAAGGGGAAATGGGAGAGGTGGTGATCCTGTTGAGCAATCCAGCGATTACACCCTTTCCTCACGGTTCCTTCCTCCTTGGATGAGATAAGTAATATTGGATGTTAGAGGCAAAGACCAGCAAAATAGGGTGGTGTCTTTATTTAAGAAAGGTGGGGGTACCAGCTTGAAATTAACAATTTAATCTGTTTGGAACATTTGTGTATTTTTTTTTTCTTAGCAGTTTCACAAGCATATTGATGCACCTTTTGGAACTTAAAAATGAAGTAATTCTTTAGCCAGTCAGCGTATATCGGCTTCTTTGCTTGGAAACAACTGGACACAGTGGCACTTGTGGCCTTCCAGTGGGTCTTTTTTTTTTTTTTTTTTTTCAGTGAGAGATGGAGATTTTTAATTTAATTTAATTTTTTTCATAAACAGTAATATACAGCTCTCCAAGTCCTTTTATTCTGCATGGTATAGTAGGTGCAAAAGTCCCTTCTGTTTTGATGGCAGAGATTTTATTTGCATGGACTTAAAACACAATGTTATGTAGTAGCTATCATGGTGTTCCTGATTGACTTTTATTTTGTTGGTTATGTACGCAGAGACAGGGGATCCATTCCAGCCTGATTGTTCACCTTTGTGCCATAAAAGGTGGAAGTGCCCTTTCCCCCTAATTATCTATTACTTTGGATAGCTTCTTGAGTTGATATCATCAGGCCGTTGTCACTTATTTTCCTCTATGTGGAAAACTGTAGGCCGTAGCAAATAATCCAAACATCTCTGTGAATTGCTGGGTTTTGCTATGCTTCCTTTTGTTGATTTTTAAGCAAGTACTGCTGTTTGTGCTTATCCAACTTTTTTTTTTTTTTTTTCTTCTTCCAGGGAAGATGTAGTGTTTTCCCATTGATTAATAACTATCATAAGATAGAACTTTCTCAGGGCACCTTTCACAAAACCTCTTAGAAATATCCCACAGCCTAGTTCCTGAAGGCCCATAGAATCAAAGTTGAAAATCACTTTGCTAATGGTACCTTATTTAATGTGGAACACAGTGTGAGTGCAGAGAAGGAGCTGTCATTTATATACAGTGGAGTCCAAGATGACTGCCATGTTCTGGTTTCTATACACTGGAAAAGACATGATCATATTAATATAAGGTCATATTCCTTATTTAATAATATATCCATAATATATAAGGTCATATTCCTTATTTATTTAGGATAAATAAAATAGGGGGATGCCACTCAGGAATAAGCAAATCTGGTTTTAGTCTAGTCAAAGTTATCAGTGTTCTTATATGTGGAACTAAAAGGATTTTCACTTTTTCACTAAGCAGTTTCGAAAAAATAACTTTTAACTTGTTATTGCAGGTTGCCAGGAGATAGCACTAATAGTGATAGAAAATAGCAGATCTTTTATCTTTCCATTAATTGTTTTCTGAAAAAGACAAGAATTCTGTACTAGACATGCCAGGAACTTAAAGTAATTTTCCTAGAAAAGGAGTGCCCAGTTCCTGATAAGCTCACTGAAAAGTTGTTTTATTATACGTGCTATTAACATTTAAAAGATTCATTAAGTGTATTGTTATCACTGCAGATTGCTCTGCTTTTGATTCAAGAGAATTCCTGTTAGAGCTGACTGGAAACCAGGAAAAATGGGTATATTTCTTATTGCAAGAATATTTATAAAAAGTGTTTTTCTCTTTTTGCCTAGGTTTGGGAAATTCCCTAGGGGCTCTAATGAAATCTGTGAGCAGTAAGTAGTCCATCAGTGGTTAATGTGGTGAGGTGAATAATAAACGGACCTTTTTCCAGCATCTGCCAGATCTGTGAAAGACCAGATTTACTCAGTTGCTGTGATAATGTGGTGAGCGTACATGTCATGAAATCGCATTTAGGATACAGAAATTTCATGGGAACCAAGTCAGCTCTGAGTCTGACCTCTTGTTATGGAATGGATGTTGTGAAATCACTCCCTTACAAGCAGTTTTTGAACTGAGAGTGATAATGCAGTTGCTGGTTAATGTCACATACCTCAATAAGCAGATGGACTGAAAGAATTTTAATAACTTGTTGGATCGAAATGATCATTCTTTCCACATTCTTTGTGGCTTCTTAGTGTTTATGATAATTTTTGTGTAGGATCCAATCTATACAGTCTATCCAGCTGTGTCTTTGATGTCTGTACTGTGGTCTCAAGGGGGAGAAGTCGTGAACGAGCAGTTAGTGAGCAACACCCAAGGGGTTATGACATCTTTAACATAAACTCATCAGCATAAGGTTTTTCTTCTGCAATGGATTAAGCCATTTATTTAGCTATAAAAACCAGAAAACTAGTTAAGTGAATTTTACTGGGAAGTCAATAAAGCAATGATTGTGTTGTAATATAACCGGGGCTGAGGTAACCAGACTCGGTCGTCTTTTCTTTGTTTCTCTGTTTCACCTATCCTTTTCATCTCAGTATTTTTTAATAGTCAGAATTTATCTTGATGAGAGAATTGAAAAAGCATATGGAGAAATTTTTGAGCGCATTAATTTCTGTGCTGTGGAATCTTTATTTGCCTTTGCAATAGATGCAAAAAAGAACTCATCCAGAATTCATTAACTAAAATTTTATCTCAAACTCTTATTTTGTATTCTGTTAAATATTCTCCATTTATGTTTCACATAATGGATTTCTAATCCTATCTGAAACATACCTGTAAGCTAAAGATAAATATGTAAAACTTACCTTTGAATTGAACAGTGTATAACTATTGCTGCTTCAAAAAAAAAAAAAAAGCAAACTCCTTCACATTATCCTCTGCAGTGCTTCAGCATTTATTTACATTTATTAGGGAGTTGTATAGGAGATTTATTTTTCTGATAATTAGAAACAAATTAATTTTAAAGAAAGTTAATTTGTTTGACTGTTTTTAGTGTTAAAAGATGGTGAACTGTTAGGACAAATCAGGCCTTCAGACACGACCTAAGTTGGGAATTGTCAGCTCTTTGCACCATTAAGAAAAAAGTCCAAATCATATCTTATTAACAATGTTTGCATTTAGGAATTCTGTTCATGTGTGAACAGAACACACACAGCTTAACTATAGGAAAGATAAAAAGGATAGGACTGAAAGTCTTTTTAAAAGATTTTATTTCCTTTTTCTGCAGTCCTATGTGGCTCCAGAAACCAAGGCTGTAGACAGCAGGAATGAGATGGAAAATTTTTGTTGAATAATAAAAATGACAACAGAAGTAGTAACATGAGTTGGGATCAGTCTCTGCTCTTTGTGAAAAGTGGGCTGACAGTATTGATGAGGAGCAATTACATGGTGGCAAACATGAGTATGGAGGTAGTATTTTGGAGTAGATCTCATTGTGAGAGCATTCTGTGCCTCAGACCAAGGTGTAGTTTTGGGCTATAGAAAATTTAATAAAAAGGCAGCAGTGTGAGCTGAGGAAAGTAATCATACAGGAAAGATTAGACTGCATGTGTTAATCCTTGAGGAGGGAGGGGAGCAGCTTGTGCTTAGCTTTGTCAGCCCTGAAATCCATGGCTGAATCCAATGTGTCTGTTGCTTGAATATCCTGAAAGGACATGATTTCCCTCAAGGTGAGAACTTTGTCTTGTGTGCCAGCAATATGTAAAAGTGTCACTGCAGACGAGGGCTGTTGCAACCTGTTTTGCAAGTGCAAGATACTTGGGGTTCTAGTATGAATCAACAAGGCAGAGGATCCTCCCCAGAGGTGTGCTCCCTGGGGAGCTGGCTGTCTGGCCATGATTTCCCACATCTAGTTGGTTCAGACATCTGAATGTAAAATTCCACATGGGGATGTTACATGGATTTTGTGTTATCCTCTGGGCAATGCTAGGTCTCTAAAACAGTGGATGGATTATACAGTATTCATCCACGTGTGCAGTTTTTCATCTGTGACTGATGTGATATTGCTAATATCCTCCGTTCAATAAGTCATCCAAGTACAAGTTAGTGCCACTTTACTAGTCTCTGGTTTAACTGTTCAGAGCCCCATATGTGAAAGAGTGGCAGAGGAGTGCAGTGGAGAGGAGGCCATGCTCATGGATCAGGCACGTGGCTATGAATTAAGAGGCTTTGGTCCTGTGCTTAGCTCTGCTGTGAACTGTGGGCCTGATTCTTCCTTCACTCTTTTCATAAGTGGATCACTCTGAAAGTAATTGTTTTCATGGAAACTACGGCGGTTTCAAAGAGAACAATAATATTGTTTGATAGAGAAAATTCTGAGCTGCAAAACACTACTTTTCAACTTAGTCCCCTCTTCTAGATATGCTCTTTTGCCAGCGATGAACAAGAGCCTGCATTCCGTGCACATAGAAGTCTGCACGGCAAATGTGGCCTGGAAGGTTCAGACTACTGCCATACCAACACCTGCTACTGACATCATGGGTCAACACAATAAAATAGGAGGCATCACTTTCAGAGCAGGACCCATATGAGTATAAATTCACTAGGTATGATTTGGCTGTTTTGCTTGTTTGTTTTTTTTTTATTATTTTTAAAATTTATTTTTACTACAGAGGTTATCTTATGTTCCTTATGTTCCTCTTTCCCTAGATTAGTGCATAGATTTTGTGCTGGTGTTTGCCTGAACTCTTTGTGTCAAATGTGGATGACTTGTCTGAACTTCCCATTTTTCTTGCATACCATACAGTTGTGCTTTTTCCCCTACTGCTTTGAAGGCTCATTGGCTTAAGAAGCCTATCTTAGGGCTAGTACCAAAGTTGTATACACATTATAAAAAATACTATGAGAGCCCTTATTCTTAATGATTTCAGATATTGCTTAGGACTGAGGGAAACCTGAAGCAAGACCTCATTTTTCACTCTATGTTGCACACATCATTGATGCTGAGTATGTAGTAACCGAATGCACAAAAGGAAAAAAGAGGGGAATGTTGCATTTGCAAGTGCTGGTATCTCTTTCAAAGTTACTCCTCACATGAATTGACCTAGGAGAAAGTAAAGAGTGGCTAAGGAGCAGAGAGTCTAAATTGATAGGAAAATTTTGCTGCTCAGTAGGTGTTTGCGTGGGTGATTTCATGGATACCAGCAGAAAAGTGCTAGTGGTGCATCTGTGCTACACCAGTCGAGGATCTGACATGAAGTATCCTAGTGAGCTCAATCACAGGAGGATTTGCTCATACAGCTGTTCTAGCAGTTAAGAGCAAACTGCCTGAGAAATTTAAGATTGCCTTGTTTTCTGTTATTTCCATTGAAAACGCTGTGTCAAATGTGGGATTCTAATATATGCCTGCATGACGTAAGCTATATGAGATACCTGAACGGAAACTGCCTCCTTCTAGCCATTTCTCTTGCTGTTTTTCCTTTCTCGTCTTTCTGATTTCAGATTTTAAAAAAAATCATTAGTAAAAATTCAGGATTTAAAAGTACTTTGTTGTCTCTCTAAATTATATATCTCATTTTAGTAAGGAGAAAGAATGAGAAATGCTCATTGATTTTTTTTAGTGGGAAAGTGCTCAAATAAGGCAGTAGCAGAATTGAGACTGTCAAAACAATAAAAGAAAACGTTAACACTGATGATTATATTATTCAAACAATTTGAAATCCTCGGAGGGTGCATATTTAATGGTGCATTGTAAAGCAAATTGTGTTTTGTGTCTTGAAAGCACCATAAAACAATGAAGTAATTAAGACACCTTTTGTCTGTCTGTTCCTGTCTGCCAATGTGTGTGGTCAGGGAATTATTTTTGAGTTTTAACAGGGCTTGCTTATGTCCTATTTGTGGTGACTGTTGTCATTGCCAGAGTGTTTTAAGGATCGGTTTCAATCTCATGGAAAAATCCTAATCTGAACCACAGCGTAGTTGCACTGCTGCCTCAACAACTTGGTAGGCCTCATCCCATCAGATTCTGGAGGGATGCTCTTCTGTTTCCAGAATGAGACTGCAACACTATTTTAATTTGGGCTGTGACTAGACTGCAGACTTCCAATTGCTGGCAGAACTTTTGGCTCAAAGCTTTGTGTCGTTTTTTATCTCCATGTATGGAAAGCAAATGAAAGCGAGGGCTGCAGATGGTAACAAGATGGATTGTAGCCTCTTCCTATGCCATACTACACGTGGCCACAATATAAGACAAACTGGGCTGAGAGGTGGTTGCTTTGTACACCAAAAGCATTAGATGTGTGTTCCTTGTAAGGACTGGTTTTGAGAGGTTTTGTTTTGCAAAGAATTGGGTTTTGGTAGAATTTTTATGCCAAATATGGCTGTGGATGTGAGCCCTAGATTCTATTTTTTCTTATGATATACTTTTCCCTCTCCTTGCTGTGTCTCTTGCTAATTATTATTTTTTTTTTTTTTCAGTAGGATTACACTCGTGTTAGAGCAGTATAAAACTGAGTTCTGTATTAGGCTTCCCTGATGCTGCAAGCGAAAAGGTGACTGTGTTTCTGGAAACATGGGAAATAGTAGAGATAACATCGGGGAATAAATCCTGGCAACTGTCCTTTGTATAGTGGATCTATTTATGAGAATACATAGTGAGTAGAATGTGGTCCCAAATTATAGCAGTATGTGGCTGCTGATACCGAGTATCATTTCAACCTTCAGACAGATCCCATTTTCTGAAATTAACCTTATTTGCCTCAAAGGGTAGCTGTAACCTTATCTTTTCTCCCACTGGAAAAGTGAGGAAGAGGTCATTTTCCTACCATGTTGCTGTGTTTGTTTGCAGTCTGTCTGGGTCTTACCAATTAAAGCTTTAAAAAGATGGGGACCTTCTCTTTCTATGAGCACCTGTGTACCCGCTAGGGACCAAACTGTATGGATTAGGGTTATGGGGATCTCTAGGAAAGTATCTTTGTTTGTGGATCAACCAGTAATAGGGTTTTATTTTGAAGGAACAGCAAAATTCCTGGGGGATTCATTCCAATTATATCCCCAATTAGGACAAAAGAGTTTTAGTTTGGTTTGTTAGGGTGTCTGCACCCTTAGTGGTTATAAACATTTGTTCCTTTATATGGAGGTGTTAATTAACATTGTTAAAATTTACTCCAGGCTGTCACATTCCCAGGCAAACAAAGAGAGGTCATTACTCACTTGCAATTAACAAATGGGGAAAAAAAATATTTTTCAAAAGATATTTGAACTTTTAAATAATCCATCTTAGAATCGTAATTTGATAAGAAATGTCAGTTGATTCCTAACCACTTACATTTTAAAGAATTAGTCATCATTAATAAAAATCCAGTTTACGCTACATATTGTGTATCCTTTCTGTTTTCATTCTGAGCTAAGCAGGCTGCTGAGCCAGCTATGGAGGTGTTGTTTTGCTCTTTAATAACTCTTCGCTATAGAAGAGCCTGATATTGCAGCTCAGAGCTTAAAAAAAGTCTCTCCAGACCTCAACATCTTTTTTTTTTTTAATCACTGCTCAAAATAACGTGGTACTCTATTGCCCTTGTATCTTTGACACATGATTAATTATAAATTTGAGATACTGTGGGTTCAGATATAAACCTAATTGGGTATTTGTGAACCAAATGTGAAAGTGCTGAATGCAAGTCCATGCTTCGGTGGCATTTTGATATCTTTTTTTCAGAGGTTAAATCCTGGGTTTTGAAATACGTGAATACGTACCGTCTGTTTCTCTTTAGTGGATGTATCTATTTACAGGAATAAGGATAGGTGATAAGGTGATAAGATGAGGTGATAAATCTTTACCAGTAACTGCGGGATAAAGAATACCTTGAAAGAATGTATGCATTCTCTTTGAAGAGGCTGTGTGTAACAACTTTGGATCGCTAGGGAAGACCTTTCTTAAATTTTGGAAAATGCATATATGAACACATAGAATGCACTAAACAATGGCAGGTATGCTTTGTGTCTCTGGCCTTCCCTTTTGTGCTGCTATGAACAACACTGTTAAAAGGTGGATGTTTGAGGCACTTGGGCTTTGCAAGGGCCTTGAAAATTTTGCTGTTGGGTTGCAGATTGCTTGAGCTAGCCACTGGTCTGAGCTTCATTATGCCACAATCTGTGGATGAATCGGGTAACTTAGTTGCATGAATTTAATTTTAAGAGTAGAATTTGCCCAGAGAGCAAAAATTCATCAAGTGCTTAAAGGTTTTGTTGAGGCAGACTCTGACTTGTGGAGCTATTCCTGGAAATTTCACTGCAGGTTCTAACAATGAACGGTTTACTCCAAACCACTTTAAAGTGATGGTGACTATTGTGAAAAAATAACGTTGAAATTCCTGCTGGGGTGAGATTGAAGCACAAGGTCTGATGGGTTATGGTTGATCCAGAGCACTGAGATGGGTATTTTGTGTAAAAAATTCCTCAACATCTGACTAATGACCAAGTATACGGAAACAATTTCAGCCCAGTGAGTTAAGAACAATGTACCTTTGCACTTTTCCACTGAGAAATAGACAGTCTGATCCCAACCAGTTATTTCCTGCTTCAGTTATATCTTTCCGGTTCTTTTCTTCATACATGGCTCAGGGGAATATGAATCATAAATGGGACAATGTCTGAATTTTAATAAAAGCCATATTTATTTCTGCCACCTCAACATCTTTCTCAGTGGAAGAGCCCCGAGTCCTTCTTCCCACTATGTTTTTGGTGGTGGAGAAATCCTCAGGAATCAGACGCCATTGTCCTTAAAGGGAGTATCGTGACCTAACAAATAATACTCAGCACATAATGTGATTTTCAGTTCATTATTTTCATGCAATTCCTATATTTAAAGGATGGGGGGAGTGCATTTCACTGTGACTTCTCAAATACATGTGTCCCATAGTTCATTCACAGAAGGAAAACAGGACCTGAATTCTGTACAGTGTGCACATACATTTTCTTCATTAGCTGATTTATTTACCTCTCTTGAGGAAATGTAGCTACCTAAAGTGATTCTGGAAACATGTTTCTGGTTGCATAAAAGAAATCCCAACTATCTGCCTTGTCTTTAAATGCTGAAGCAGAGGAAAAAGAAAACAGGTCTGCAACATAATTCCTGGAGAGATCTTCTGCCATGTTGGTTTCAAGTTTGAATTTTTTGAAACCACGTTGTAAGGATAGAATCACTGGCACAGATTGCCCAGAGTGGTGGTACCTCTGGTGGCCTTGTACCAGCAGACAGCTGAAGTCAGGCTGGATGGGGCTCTGAGCACCTGATGGAGCTGAGGGTGTCAGTGTTCATTGCAGGGGAGCTGGATTGGATGGCCTTTAAGGGTGCCTTCCAACTCAAAAATTCTATGATACGACATAAGCTACCTTCAGCCATGCATGCCTCTGAGTGTTTCAGCCATGTGCCAAGGCTGCTAGCACAGCTGGTACTGTGTACACATTAGGGAGCACTTTTTTACACGAAAAATCTGAGTGTGACAGGTGTGTGTTTTATTAGAACTTTTTTATTGTGCGTAAGTGGAGAGAAGAAAGCTAGCAGCATGTTTTAAAAAGTCTTCAAGTGAGAAAACAAATGAAGATCTATGCTGCATATTGACATTTGTTAACTAAATGTGGATAATTCACAGGAGCCTATTCTTTTCTCTATTTCTAACAACAACAAAACCTAGATGAATTTTGAGCAGCTTGCACAGAAATAACCACTCATTCTTTTTTATGATCTTCATTTGCATTTATACTCTTCCCTGCTGTTGTTGAGTACACCCCTTTCACTTGTCCTAAATCTACAACTGCATTGGGTGCACTTAAGTAGCTGTTTCCTACTGATATATTGATTATCACACTAATTACATCCGGGGTCTGTGTATGGACTAACAGACCTAATTGTTTTGAATTTTTATAGGGACAAAACTCTCTACAACTAATTAATTCTACAGGGATGGATCTAATGCTCTTTTGACTCTTTGTTCTATCAAAGTTTTTTGTTAGGTAAAGCTACTGCTAAAAGCACAAAGTGTGCGGGGACAGAATGCATGATAACTTTGTCTAGTAATTCTTTCTTTCCTTGTCTTTTGATAGGATTTTTTTTAAAAAATCTGCTTGAGAGGATGCTTCGTTTTTACTGATGTGATGTCATTCTGTGGGCTCTGGCTCCGCAATCAACTCTGTATGTAGCCTGCTGTGCCTATTGAGGTCAGAGAGGTTTAGTTGGCCACTTACCTGGAGCATGCTGCAGAAATGGGCCACGGTTATCAGCTCATCAGTTTATAGTCAGAATTTTTTTTTTTTTGTAGCCTCTTCTCCAGTTATGTTCCTGTGTCTCATTCAGTTTGACACAGAATTGGATACCTTCACTATTTTTAAGTATGCAACACAGCTGAACCCTTCAAAAGGGATTTCTTTAAATTGTGAAAAGCTCCAGATGACTTTTCTGACTATATCTGAAATTCCATAATCTGAAATCTAAGGCATCTGATGGTGCAACTCCTTCGGCAGGTACTTCACAGACTTTTTGTGGTGAATTGAAAAATGCTTTGAAATGTCAGTGAAATGGAGAGTTGAGTACAAGCTATCACAGGAAACTGGATTGTGCCTGGTGATAGATTCTGAGTGTAATGAGACTTTTTAGCTTTTACATCTAGGCCTTTGAATCCAGGGTGGGGAGAGTTTGAAAGTTATTACCAATGGTTGGTGACTCTTCTGTGGTTTCTCTAGATTGGTCTCTTGGCCTCAGTTCACATGAAAATGTCCAGTGCCAAAGGATTTCAATATTGCTTGCAATCATAACTGTAGTAAAGAAACCAAAAGATTACCAGCATAGCCTTAACAAGAACCATGCATCTCACACTGATCAATCTTATCACAGATATTGATCTGGGAATGTCCATTTTCTTCTCTGATGTTTTCAATAGCGTGTCCAAGCCAGGTTGCTAACTTTCCCATGTACCCAAATAGTTGCTTCCATGAATACAGAATATGATTAAAAAAAAAATGTCAAGCGAGACTCAAGTGAGACAAATATATACATTTATTTATTTCCCAGTGTTATCTTGGGTTAAGCAGGCTTGTTTGACAAAGCATTTGAAAGTGTGAAGCAAAAACAGGAGATTTCTTTTCCTGAAGTTCATATTTGTCAGGAAAATTGAAGTTACAAAGGCAATTTTAAAACGGACTCAATGCAAAGACAATTTAGTGAGTCCAACATGGGGAAAAAACATCTGTGAATTTGAGGAAAGCTGAATGAGAGGTTTTGCAGCAGCATTCTGCAAAACCTATAATTTAAACTTGGGCATTTTAGGAAGAATTACATTAGTTTAGACTGGAAGGCATTAGAGTATAAATCAGAGAGTCCCTGTTTTCAGAGAAGCTTAAACAGCTCCAAAGGTTAAGTAGATGATATAACGCTGTTATGATGTTTTTGTTACTGGCCTTCAAAGAAGGTGGTGAACAGCAAGCAGGATGCAAGGTTACTTGAATAGGGGACGGCAGGGAAAAGATCTGGTGCAGGCTGTGCTCCAACTCCTGGGACTTGGGGTGGGCAGCATGGGGTGGACGTGTCCCAGAAGCATTCAGAAAATTAGCATGAGATCAATGCATGAAAGTAAAGTGGTTAAAACTTTCTTTCTGTTCAGCATATGTTGTTGATATAGAAAACAAAGAGAGAAAGGAAGCTTGAAAAACTGCGTATAGAAAAGAACTTGTGAAACTCACAGTGTGAGTAGTTGGTAGTGTGGCCAGAAAAGGACAAATGTTAAGTTTTGGCTTCTCTAAAGGAAAATCCAGTAAGAGTAGAACAAGTAGACTATGAAGGCTGCATTTTCCTTATTTATTTTTTCTCTTGAGGAAAATGCTGCAGGCGTGAGTCTCGTCTCCTTTTCTTAGAGAGGAAGAATACACAAAATCTGGAAATTAAGATCCAGCTTTGCCATATAATTCACATGTGTCTTCAAGCTAGACATTGAATCTTTGATTTTCAAAGGCAGCCAGTGAAAGAAGTCCGTGTGCACTTCTTTGAAAATCCCAAATTTGATATCTCTACCCATCATTTTTCTGAGCAGAATGGCAGAGACCACCTGTATTCTGCTGTCTGTGAGCTCCTCCAAACAGGACCTGAGTCCTGTGGTGGTGTGGACAGCATTATATAGGGGTCCAGGAAGGAGCTGGAGCCAATAACAAACATAATAATTTGATAACATTTGTAATTGATTAAGGCTCCTTTGCTTTACACTGGATATGGTAATAAATGGTCCCATTCAGACCTGTTGGTAGCTCTAGCAACTCTGTGAACATATCTTCACCTCTAGTGAGTTGTAGGTATCTAGAATTATGGAGCAGTTCATGTTTTGGGTGGACAAAGATGTGGACACAAGTTTCTCAGAGATCCTGTGAATCACAGTGGAATCTAGAGGTATCATCATGGAAAATTAGTTAGTCCATGGAAGCTCTTCCTTTGGGTCAGATTCTGCCATCTATGTATAGATTAATCATCAGAGTCTCACACTAAACATTTAACAGATTTAAGCAGCTCTATGCATCTTATCCTTCAAGCTATCCTTTTATCCTTTATCTTTTTAGAAGCACTAACAGTTTTTCAGAAATATCCTTCCCAGCACTAGCTACCTTTTACTTTTTGGGTTGAAACAGGCTTTCTGAAAATTCATCTCTTGGAGTATGAAATTATACTCCATATAAGCAGGTATAGTCAACAAATACATGGTCACAAAAGTCAAAGCTGTGTGGGGGTCAGTGTGATTTGTGGTGTTAGCAAAGTAGAGCCAGAGAGAGGAAAAAAAGTCAAGAAAGGTGTTGAAGGGGGAAGAAAAAAGTGAATGGATAGATGGTGGAGTAGAGGGGAAGCAAGATATAACTATGGTTTTAAAACAAAGATTGTTAAAATTATTTAGTCTTGCTTATTTACATAGTGATTCATATGGTTTCTTCTGGTTTGAGGACTCTGTTGAGTGTCCAGCAGGAAAACCAAGAAGGCTGTTATTGGTTGATGGACCTTGCAACTAGAGGTTATACTCAAAAATTCTGAATTACATTTTTCAATTCAGAGAAATGATCATTACTACAGATGACTGTGAAATGGGATTTCAGTTTGAAATGCTCTTTGAAATGGTGATTTATGATGCGTAGGAGTGAAAACTGAAAAGGATAAAGAGTCAATCAACATTTTTCACAGGAGATCAGGAAGGGATGGGAGAAAAAATATCTCTTGTTACTTTGAGTAATTCAAAAGCTTTTCTTCCCAGTGGTAATACTTCATTTCTCTATACACAAAGTTGCACAACTTCTAAAATATAAACAATAATATATAAAACATCTTCATACTAAATATGTCATAGAAACCTTAAATGGTCTCTGTGAAACATCATGGCTTTTCAGTGTTACAGTGGTTCTTCTATCTTACATCTGAAAGTATTTCACTTTTTTTCTTGCTGGTGCATAGTCTGAGGAACACAATTCTCTGACCAGCTGCCTGGGATGATGTGATCACTGCAGTTCATAGATTCTGGAATAAAAGAGCTTCTCTCATAAAATCAGAGGGACAGACACAGAGCTGAGATTATTTATGGTAGCTAAAATTTTAACACAGCTATGAACGTGCAGTAGCTGTTATTTATTTTATGTCAACATCAATCCTAGGCAGGAAAGACTACTAAAAGCCTTCTCTTTGCAGAGCTGACATTCTTTCACACAGGTCCCACTACTCTGTCTTTACTCCCTGCCTTATCTTCTTTAATAAAAAAAGATAAAAACAAAAAGCTCTCCTGTGCTGAAATGGATGTCCTCTGTAGCAGGGCTTTTAAAATGATCTTGAGTGCCTGGCGAACCCGAGAAATTTCTGTTTTATGAGTCAGGTCCTACTGAGGTTTTATGACAAGATGAGTTAAACAGTAAAATATTCTTTGGATCATCTTTATACATCGGTATTTTTTACTGTAATGACTTAACAAGTTTCTGGTATATATTGCTTTTTCTGCAGCCTGAGACTCTGGTATGCAATAGCTATCTGTGTTGGCTGGTCTGTAAGATGGGTTGTTTCAACAAACTCGAAGTCCTGTTGCATCTGATTTTTGAGGGAAGGCTAACACAAAAATAAAATAAAAATTGATTGCCCTGTCGGAGGTAGGTGTTGTTAGAATGCAAGCTGTGCTTGTTTGTCTTGTGTTACACTCTTGAACCAGGAGAATGAGTAGGGGATTTATGTGGGGAAGAGTGGGTGCATGAAGGAGGTTCTGGTGGAGGCAGGGGTGATCAGATGTACAGAAATCCCTGGCCATCATGCTAACAGGTAGTGGATGGAGCCAGAAGGAAGTGTTAAAGCTTTCTTGTTTCCCATCTTTTCAAAGAAATGCCTCTCTGCTGATGTCAGGTAAAACAAAGAGTGAGGAGTGATACGAGGTGAGATCTGGGGAGGAAGGTAGTATGAAACATGTCTGGTGCTTTGAAGGTTGGTCTGACTTGTATGTTTTATGATGAAATCATAGGCTTTCCTGTCTTGGCATTTTCAGTTTGACTCTGGATGAAACAACATAGCTCTGGCACATGTCAAGTGAATTGAAATGGCTTGCAGTCATGGTCAAATTCTTCCCTGTTGAACTTGGAAGATTAAAGAGTTAAATCCTCTGTCATTTAGGGAAATATTGTGCTTTGCATTTGATTTTATGGTGATTGAGGGTCCCTTCTGGAGAGCAAATTGATTTCTGAAATGTTTGTTTCAATAAAAAATGAATAATGAACAAGACAAATCCTATGAAAGGAGCATACCCAGATCGCAGCAAGGAAACAAATACAAGACTTTTATTTCTGCTACCATCTGCCTGTCATTTCTACTAATTCTTGAGAGAATGTTATGTTGAAACAGGGACCTTCTCCCTGAAGCTACTTCTCATTTTGAAGACAGCTGAATCACAGTTCAAGTAGTACCAGCAATGAAATCAAGAGTTGAACTTTGTGATTCAGTTAGGGGAAGGAAAAAATCATTTTCCTTTTGAAAATGACAGTGAAAATGAATAATCCTTATATGCTCTCCATTAACCACATTTTTTTAAAAATTGTTGCAACACAAGCAATGTCCCTGAAGGATACTGAAAGACAAAGACATCTGCCTGCTCTTTAAAAACTAGGTACAGCTGTTGCTGTAAAATTAGTACTGTAACTTTTTTATGTAGTGAAGTCTGGAGGTTTCTTTCCTCATCACAGAAGGGGAATATTTCAGGATAGTTTCTGAACTATCATTCACCATTAAAATCATTTTGATTTCATGAAAAGGATTTATTATCTGCAGAGATCATTCAATCAACATACAGATTAGTTGGAAAAGAGATCAACTGTGACTTGGTACCGAGGACTTCTTGAAGAATTAACTGTGAACTGAAAGTGGGAATAGGTTTTACGACCTTAAGTGTGTCCATGACACCAAAATTTTTGCCTTTGGTTGCCTAAGCTGGCAGCAACATCAAATCTCTCAGAAGTGCATGCTGCCATTTATGGTTCAATATTGGACAGCAGTACCAGACAGTGGATTTAGCAGTCTTTGCCCAGCACGTTACCTTGCAGGAAGCTGAATGGGTAAAACCATGAAAGTAACAGCTGTCACTGTGACTGGGGCAAAAAGTTTTGGGTTCCGAGATCTCTGTGTAAACTAGGGAGAACAGGAGAGGGGCAGTCAGAGCACCTAAATCTGTGTCTAGGTGAATGCCCCCACTCTTCTCAAGGCATTAAGATGCCAGATATAAATGAATGTCTCTGCAGGACATAAATTTCTCTCATTTCCATCCTTGGGGTAAAATGCTGTAGGGATATCTTATCTGCTCCAAAGGGCATGAGGAGATATTCTGCTTTCATGAGATTTCCAATTCATTTTTACATATGTAGCTTGTTAGGATGACTTTGGTAAGTTTTACTAATTTTTTTTTAAATGTTTTCAGTGTTTGTGAGTTAAGTGAATCTGAGCCCTTTTGGTTTGTGTGGGAAAGAGAAGATAACTTGGAGAGAAGAGCTTTGGGAAGGGGATGTGATGTGGGGGGAAGAAAAAAAAAATAACAAAACCTTTTTGGCGTGTCTTCTAATACTTGAGATTCTGTGTTCTTACATTCTGAAATTAAATGTGAATATTCTTAAACACCAGCAAATATTTAGTGTAAATTTCAGGTGTTAGTAAGAAACACAAAAGCAAAACTTTTAAAGCCAGAAGGGTTGTCTGTATTTTCCAACTCTGATGTAATTCAGATGATTTTATGCTGTGTTTCTTGTTGCGAAGGAATTTATTGTCCTAAATGATGGTAGTGTTTCTGTCCTTCCTAAGGGCATCTTGTGGAGAAATACATTTAAACAATGAGGTTCTAAAGTGCTGCTGTAATGGGAACTATAGAAGTACAATAGACAGAGAAGTTGGTCCCTGCACACATCCGTTTCCTGCTGCTTTCTTCAAAAGGGCGATATTTGCTCTCAAGAAGAGTTGCCTTGGACGAAGTGTTTCCTTGTGTTTTCAACAGTCTCAGTCACTCCCATACTTGAAAGAGTTTACTTGAATTTCTCTAGGATAAATCTCAGAAAAAGCTTTTAGGTTTGTTATGTACCAGGGCCCTGATGACCAATGGTGTGAATGGCATCTTTTATAGACTCCTTTATAGCGGGAGCTTCCTGGGTGTATGGCAGTCAGGCTGCAAAGTTTCCCAGAGTTCAGACTCTGTATGGCTTAGATCTGGTCATTAAATCACAGATGTTTCTTTGAAAAAGCTGAGTGTGCACGAAGTCACTCCTTTCAACATAGCACGTCTAACGGCTTGTGGAAAGCACAGGCTGAATGGAACTGCTATTTGATTTTATTGTGTGTGTTTGGTCATTTAATATACAAAAGACTTGGCATGTGGCTGTGTTCCTGAAGACAAAGAGAATGATGAATAGCATTTGCAGATATTTATGTGAATCCTTTTTCGTTTACATTTCTACCTTTAATAAATAGCTGCTGAATCCACAATGTTCTTAATCATAAATGTGTGTTCGGCTAACTAGTAAGTATAGATTTGAACATCAAAGCAATTAAAAGAGCTAAATTTACAAAAATGCCATGTGTTTATCTGTGTATATGCATCTGTGTGTACATAAAGATCATTAAATTGTGAAAATGGGCACAGAGTGATATCTGCCCAATCTCAAAGTGAGGATAGGACTGAACAATCTGCTCTCAGTCAAAACAATGCTTTCTGTATAAGCAATATAGATTATTATTATTTTTTTAATATACATGCATGTTGTTTTTTTTTTTTTTCCATTTAAAGCACTGAAATACCTAAATGCAAGGTATTATAGAACTAACTCAAGAGAGATGAGAAACTGCATTTGTGATGTTTACAGACTGAAATTAAAGCATTTTTTCTGTTACCAAAAAATACATAAAATTTCAATTCAGGTAAAATCACAGAGGCAATGTGAACTTTTCCTTGCTTTCTTCCTTCACTCTTGCACTGTGGTGGTGAAAACTAAACTGCCATCTTGTGTAGGTTATCATTTCCAGACCTCTACAATGCTTATCTATCAGAGCAGCCAGTTATTTAACACAGCACTCAGCAGGACGAGGCACTGTAATATGGTGAAGGCAAGAATTCAAAAGAAGAGGGAATTGAAATAATTTAAAACCATAGAAGCAGCTTGTGGATCATTGAAAAGCAACACATTTGGAACACAGATGGTTGGTTTTTCTCCCCAAAAATAAAAAAAAAAAAGAAAAAAACTCTCTTTGTACTGTTATTTATATGCAGTATTTATACTGACTAGCTATTCAAGGCTCCTTATGGACAAACACAAATGAGATATTTTCACTGATGAGCTTCTGCTCTTAATTATTTTTAATGGAATGAGAGATGGTCAGGAAACTTTTGGAAAAGAGTTGTTTTTATTTCCTTTAGTTGGGTGAAATTTGTTCTTGTTAAGAAACATAATTCATTTAAATTTTAATGTATGAAAAAAGTGTGCAGCCCAAATAGGGATGCTCTGGTATAAGCTAATGAGAGTTGAGAGCAATAGACTGCCTTCCAAATTAAGTCGGTGGCCAGTCAGAGAAAGAAGCCAAGGATTTACAACTACACATGCGTAGATGGGAGACGGCACTTCTTTAGGATGCAGGTCAGCCACTGAGTGCATCAGGTCTTCCCTTTCCTGGAGCCTGGTGTTAACAGAAAGCCCAGGATTTGGACAGACTTCTCAATATACTGTTTTCTTAATCCCTAAGGCCTTCATTCTTCCTGCCATGAAAACACGTTGGGCTAGATGACATGACAGCCATGCATCTTTACCTGAGATTATGTCCTGGGCAGAGGACATGGTGTGAACTCATGACTGTGGAACAAGACCTTGAACATGGGGCATCATCAGGAGTCATACACAAAATTACAAAGGATTTAATTTAGCATAGCAACTTCTTTGCCTTCCCAAGACGTCCTAGTAGTGAGAATATGCTACTGTGCTGCAAACAGCCCTTGCTTTGGGTTTGGTGTCTGGGACAGGCAGGGTAGAATTAAGGGTGGATGTGGGTTGGTGGTAGCATGTTGGCATTATCCTCTCTTCAGAAGGTCAAGCAGGGTTGTTACCACACTTATTTTGCTGTGTACAGCAGCCTACAATGAACTACTGAACTTTCTCATTTAAAACACCAGATAGTAATCTCTGATAGATGCAGGGTGCCTGAGATAATTAACATCAGAGAGTCTCCATGAAATAAGTTATTTTACAGATAAAGAAATTAGTCTATATACAACTGACTGCCTTCAAATCAAATGAAGATACAAAACTTCTGCTCCTCCCCCAGCCCATCCCCAAAAATATTTCTGGTGTCTGCTCAGGCTGCTGGGATTATTTTACAGTATGTTATGTCCCATGACAGTTATATGTTATGTGACATAAGGAGCAGAGTACTAGGGTAGATGCAGTTAGCAGTCATTGCTCCAGTATAAACCAGAAAGAAAGCATTGCACTTCTGTGCTTTTTCTTTTTTCTGTGCCAGAATGACTGTTTTAAAAGAATATTTAAATGTCAAATAAAAAAAAAAAAATATAGGGGCTTCTAGCAAATGGATTAATTTTGATTTCCTTGTGTCAAAGCATTTTTCTGATCGCTATCTAATGAAGGATCTTCTTTTTCCAAATGATATTTTTGTAGTCATACTTCTAATCAGTATATATGCCACAGTCTTTCCATCTCATACCTAATGGGAATGTCATGCAACCTCTGACAGCAAAGTGCATTTGCTCAGCAGTGGCTCTTTTCCTCCAGTGATGTCTGTAATTCGTGTATCCTTGTCTTGGTTGTGCATACCTGTTTCACAGGCAGTTGTGCCACTGTGGGCTGTGGCTTAATATGGTATCTGCAGCTTTCAGGAGGAGGTAAAGTTCCATCTCCTGTAAGAACCCAAAGTTTGCTTGTGCAGAGGTCAGTGTGGCTGCATTATCTGCCCCTAACTTATCCCAGAGATTTGTCAAGCTGTTAGAGTGGAATTTGGCTTGCACAGGCAGTCTGCAGTAGTCACTGTGCCATGATCTGGCTCTGAGTAGTCTCACCCTGGCACAGCACAGTTTCTTGTTTAATATGAGTGCATCTTTGCTTGCAGAAGGGTGAACATGAGTTGGAAGGATACTTAAGACTGATTTCCTGCTTTTGAGAAACCTAATCAATGTCTGTCAGGTCAAACTGCTCTTCTTACAGTGCTGCGTTGCTACTGCAGTGTGTGGAAAGCTCACCAGTTTTCATGCTCAAGTTCTCCCATGCAGAAACTGTTTCTGAAACAGATTAACTCACAAATTAAAACCATGCAAAGAGATGGTTTCTGTTTGTCACGTTGCATGAAATGAAGGTGAGGAAAAGTATTTGAATAAGAGGAATAGGATAGTACAGTATCAATTTGTGGGAATTTCTAGGTAAAGAGGCCAGAAGCAGGATGTGCAGCACTCTGGTAAAATAACTACATGAAATAATGAGAAACAACCATAATTTAGAAAGACTACAATGTAAAGTAGCTTTCCTGAGCTTGCTCAATCAGATGAGGAAACTACAATGGGAGATATAAAAACCATGGCTTCTGATTCCTTTCAGGAGAAGCCTTTAATTATGTTTTATGTATACTTAAGCTATTATGAGTAAGAAAAGTATTTCTTTCTTTGTTTGCTTTTAACTTTTTTTCTATTAGTTGTTGTCATGAGAGTCCCAAGCCAAACCCCTGCATCTGACAACTTTGATCTTTAGAAAAGTTTATGCTGGTTTTAAGCTCTCTTATCCTTCATCAGTTTGATGGCTCTAGGACTCCTACTTTCATAGTATTAGAGGGAAAAAAAAGAATCAGACTGGTTGAATTTCTTCAGATAAAATAAAAGCTTTTGGAAATCTTGGATGAGATCTAAGCCATTTTGCAAGGTGCAAAATGTTGTGACAAACTCATTACAAGGGGTGGAAAAAAAGGTTTGACAGCAACTTAGCTCTTCCTAACGTCAACTAGAGCTGGAAAAAGACGCAGTGGAATACTGTGAAAAAAGGTTTTTATTTTTCTAAATGTGAAAGTGACCAACAGCGGAAGGTTTGTTAAATGAAAGAAAAATATATAGCTTTTAAATAATATTTGGATGTGCCAGATTATGGTATTGTTTCTGATTGGATGACCAGTTTTGCAGTTCAGATTTTTTTTTTTTTTTAATTATTTTCTTGGATACTGTCCATAAATGGCGCATAGGATGTATATTCTGTGGGATCTGTGGGAGCCTAGAGTTGACCACTGAGGGTAATAATGCTCAAGATCCAAATGGGCAAGGTTAAAGTGCTTATTTTTCCAGTCCTACATCAATCAGTGAAGTAACGAGCACTGCTGTAATGATGAGATGAGTAGATGGTCCCAAAGATAGGCGAATATTAAAGGTTGAAAATCCTTAGGGAATCGCATGCCCTTCTTGTGAACTGCTGGAAATATGCTTCATCATCAACTGTATTCTGTGGGTAGATGCCAATTATATGAAAGCCTGTCTCTCTAGATCTGTTAGTGTTATTTCAGTGCTTGGGGGCTGGATCTTAATACAATATGCTCTTTTCTTCTCTGACTAGTAAAGCAGCACAAAATAGAATTATTAGTATAAATACACGTTGCCTACAAAATGTAAATCCAGCAATTAGACTTTTCCCTGGTGGTGCACTCTAATGAGTGTTACCATATTCTTTGTGTTGCTGTAGGGAAGCAGTGGGTGTAGCAGTGGGGCTTGGCTAATTTATGGGGGAATCCTCAGGATACAAAATTTTTCCTTGATAAGGGCAGAAATAAATTGTATTCTAAGCAATATTTATCTCAGACAAGCTTGCCTCCCAAAAGTATATCACTGGAAGCATCGCTATTTACAGCTTTTATGATTTCTGAGGCTTTCTGACATGTGTGAGCTGGTGAAAACCTTAATGGAAGGACTTACCTAATCCTCTTTAATCCTGAGGAAGGTGTAGGTGTAGGGAAAGCTCCGGTAATTTTATCATTCCCCTTTTGGGTTGAAGAATACATTCGCAATTCCTCCTTCACGCACTCAGATGAACGTGCAAAATGTTTGATCCTTTCTACCATTGCTTTGTATAACTCCTGGCTCTGTGTTGCACAGGTTTGTACGTTGTGTAATGACTGTGTTGTAATTAGAGAAGGTGAAAATCTTTCAAAAAAAAACTGCAGTGGAAAATGCCTCTTGTCTGGAAGGAAAATGCTGGGAGATGTTGGCCGTCTCATCAACACATCACCTGGGACACCTTAAACTGTTGCATGACCTCTCCAGAAAAAAGCTGACCCCATGATAATCTAATTATTGTTTGTTGTGATTGGTAGATAACAAAGTAAATATTGGAGTAGACTGATTCCCATCTCCAGTTTAGGAAAGGGATCTTGCCATTGTTATTTCATTGAGCCCAGCTGCTCCTACATTGTGTTTTTTCCCTCTGATGAGTTAGAACCTTACCTTTTTGGAGGTAGGCATCTGATAGTAAGTAGTATAGAGAAGGATTAGGTCTTGGAAGTGTTGAGTGACAACTGTTCCACATTTGAATTTTTTTTTATTCTTAAAGCTCTTTTTATTAGTTGGAGACACTGGGAAAGTAAAAATAGTCAAGAATGTGGTTGAAGAGTTCCCATGATAATTAAACCTGGTAATGAGGGTTTGAGTATGAGATCTACAACCTTAAATAAAAATGTTTACTAATAACTGTACACAGTACTCCTGTGGGTGACTGAAGATGTAAGTGACATCAAGGTGAATATATGTGCTAAATATTTTGGATGCTCTGGTTCAGTGTGAAATCTATGTGCTTTTCATTATATGTTCTTCAGGGTGCATCAAAGGAGTTTTCTGCAGGCAGACAGAAACTAATTTTTCTTCTACTTTAAACTGGCCAAAAGTTTTGTAGCCATCTGAGCAACCCAGCTTCGCATGAGGATAAACTCTGAGTGGTGATTTGATATACACTGATAATTAACCTATCAGGGTGGGACATTTTCTTTACATGTTGTGATACAACTGAGCAGTGCAAAGAACTGCTGCTGAAATAGATTCATTTGTTATGATAATGTTATAAAACTTAGCCCATCTTTCAGAAAATAATAACAATGGGGAACCTGAATGTTAAGCAAGTTTTGAAGGTGCTGATGCAAAAATATTAAGTGAAAATATTAACTTTTTTCATTATATAGATATGAAGAGATTAAGGTATCCTGGTCCAGAACATTAGTATAGATTTTGGTTTGGGTACCCTTGGGACCAAAACTACCAAGGCATTTCCATTACTACTTTTGAAACCTATCAGTATTCCTCTGAAGCCATTTCTTTTCTAGAGTTTCCTACAGATATTTAGGTAATAACGAAGGTTCCCTAGATCTTTCAGTGGCTTAGAAATCAAGAACTGTAGGTGCATGGGAATGTTAACAGTATTCAAAGACTTAATTTGCAGGAGCTAAAGAAAAGGGGAAAAAACAAAAAAAGTATAACAAACACTAAAGAGGTAGGATAAGCTAAATTTGAAATTGCACTGGCGTTCTGCTCCTTTGGGCTCTGATTTGGAACTAATGGGTGTCTGAACATTGCTGGGTGACAGGCAAATGCTGAAGATTGTGTTCCCAAATTAAAAATTACATTGTGCTGTTGCACTGCAAAGAGCAAATACCAAGAGAATCTGGACCTTTTCTCTCCCCTTCCACGCTTTTACCCAGTTCCTGGAGCCCCACAAGGAGCAGAAATATGGCAGGCAAATTAGAGTTAGGGCTTTTCTTTTAAAGGAAGGTATCCTGGTGGGAACAGAAGCTGCTCAAATCTCCTGGGCTGCATTTCACAGTAGAAGGGGCTTTTTGCTTACCTTGTGGCAACTCCCCATCCTGGTATTTTTAATCAGTTAAAAAAAAAAAAAAAAAAATAGAAGTGGAGTTGATCTGCATTTGCCTTGCAGCAAATACCTACTGGGTTGGGAAACTGGGAGAGACGTGAGAAGGATAGTATTTATTATTTATAACCATTCCTATAGTGCTTATCACCACAGTGTGAGCACCTTCGACAAGGCTCTAAATGTGAGGGAAAATTTAATAATGCATTAATAATAATGTGCACTCATCTGTGGTGGCAGCAGTTGCGGGTGGGATGACTGAAAGTGGGAAGAGCAGAGAATGGCTGCAGCTGTGGGAGACCTGAAGCAGCTGGCAGGGAGCCTGGGAGAGCCAAGAGCCCAATGTCTGCCCAACTGCCAGGGCAACAACAGGCGTTGGGGGTTGGCAACTTTGCCAAAAATAATGTGCTTAAAGGGTATGTTCAGGAGTAAACAGGAATGAACTTGAACTTAATTATTAAAGGTTTCCCATGCCGCTCTGCCATATGCATACGAATGCATGCAGAGGCTTGCTTGGTTCCTGGTCTGAGGTAATGACGGAAGATGACCAAGCCTGGAGTTTGCCTTGTTAAAAGGCTGCAGTTCAAAGCTGGCACCCCAGCTAATGAACTCTCTCTCACTTGTTTTATTATGCTGTCCTTCTCTCTTGCTGTGTTCTTTTATAATGCCTCTGGCATGGAAAAAAAGAGAGTTCAGACCCCTCTGTGCTAGCAATAAGCTGATGCTGATGAGGTGCCGTTGGGGAAAGGACAGTCGCTAGCAGAGTAAGAAAGAAACAGATCTGAAGCAGTGTAGTTTTCAGTCAAACTTGCAACCAGATTGATTCATTTTTCATTCATTGCTTCAGGAAGAGAGAACTGTTTTCCATTGCTACCACCTGCCTGTGGCTTATCATTCAGTTGGTTGACTGAAAAATAGCGCGTACAGCTTTGGCAGTACGTGTTGGAGGAGTGGCAGGAGTTGAGAAACAAGGCAGGATTTTTTCCTGATAGACATTGGGAGGCTTTTTTTCACAGACAAAACAGTAGTTTTTAGAGGTGGAAGGTATCCCTGACAAAGGACAGGATGTGTGGTATTGACTGCACTGTTTGGTAATCTGCCTCTGCCACATGCGCAAAAAGTTGATTAAACATTCTGCAGAAAGGACTCAAGTTTACATCTATTTTCTAGGCAGAATACTTCACAGACACCCTCATCTGCTTCAGCTCAAATATTCATGAAAGAGTTCAAATATCTATCTGTTGTAATAACTATGTAAGACCAGCTCCTACAGGTAATTGCCTTCTGTTTCTCTAGTGCTTTGCTATCACCCTTAAACAGTTCCTGCTCTATCTTCTCACCAAGGGGCACCTACATGCTCTTCTTATGTGATGCCAGAACACCTAACAGCCCTACTGGTTAGAGAAATCCTGAAGTCAGTACAGTAACGTACATTTACTGGGGGTGTTTAGGAGGATCAATGGATACACCCATTTCTGCCACCCAGACAAAATCTGTTAGATCTCTAAAGAAAGTTGACATTTGATCAAACACAAAAATCAGATACCGAGCACTGAGTCTCTTCTGTTATTTGCCTATTTCTATGCCAACTGATGCAATAATATGTGCACTGTGTCTTTCTGCTGGAAAGATCCATGGCTGTGATAATCCAGCATCTTCATAGAGCAAATGAAAATCTTCAGAGCGCCAATTGTATGACATTGTGAATCTTACTAGCCAGGTACTTCATATTTGTCATCTTCCCATTTCTGGACATGTATTATGAGACTCCGATTCACAGAAGGTGTCCAGGATATGACAAATCAGTACCAGGAAAATCCAAGGTTTTGAAAGCAAAATTTATCGTGAGGAATTCACACTCAAATTACTGTAGATTTTACAAATAGACTTTGTAGTCCATAAATCCCTGAGCTTAAGGGGAGCAGATAAGCTGGTGTAATACATCCACAGTAACTTTAGAGTGACAGATAATATGGTGGTCAAAGAAGACAAGATTCAGTCAGTGTGGTAGTGCGTTGCAGCTACATATACTTTCTGAAGCCATTAAGGCTGGTGTTTTCTTTCACTGTAAGTCATTGTTTATTGTTGAAGTGGTATGTGAAGTCAAGAGCTAAAGGTGTCAGGATCCACAACATCTTTAGAAAATTAATATATTTGGTTGTAACGGTGTTTACTGAATCATATTCTTCTGCCCTGATTTCTGATATGTTAATGTAGGAAGAAAAAAACAAACACAAAACAAAACCAAATAAAAACAGTGTTGTTCCCAGATGTAGAGTTGTGTCTCTCGGTGGCTTTGTGTGAGCATGTGTGATTTTAATTCTTTGACTCAGGAAGCCCAAAGAGTTTGGCACCTGGCTGTGAGGAACTATCAATGAATTTCTCTGGGGTCGATGGCTCTCAGTTGTAATAGAGCCATTTAAGCCAGGTCTTGGGCCAGCTGTCATGTGTTGGCATAAGCTGCGTGGGGAAGGATGATGTGGAAGCAAGAGAGCAATAGATGTAGCATGTGCTTACCAGTCTGCTGAGTTTTAAGTAGTGTTCTCTTTATTTATTTAACTCTAGGTAGACTTTCATGAAGTCAGATCTTCCCTGTTAACTTAAATTTCATGTAGGATTACAAAGGGTCAGGGCTGGATTTAAGTATGGGCAGTAATGTATGACTCTTCACACTCACTTTCCTTTTTCTCTGGGACTGAGCAGTTTAGGAGACATGTTGGTATTGGAATTGTGGGAGAAGACTTTTTTTCAACTATTCATTCTATCATTGCCATGTATTGTTGGTCAGTGGCCATGCAGTGTGTATCGCAGCAAGGGGTATATAAGAATTCCAAGAGGATACTCTTGGGAAAATAGGGGAAAAAAAAAAAAAAAAAAAAAGAGAGTAAAAGAGAATTAGAGCAGCAGAACAATATCCACAATGAACTTCGATAGCTGAAATGGAAGGAAGTGCACAGGTTATGATTCCAGTCAACTGATTCACCTTTTAGGTATTTTATAGAATCAGTTCAGCAAGATGATGCAAGCTTTGGCAGCAGTAGATAATGTTTCATTTCTGTTGGCTCCATCTCACTGTCTGATTTTGCTAATTACAATAGTTTGAGCCATCAAAGACAAATTACTGAGACTATCTGCAAATATGGAATAAATCGCACAAATATTTTTCATGCAGCAATACTCTGAGTTTCATAAATAAAACTTTTGCTTCCCTGTGCATACTGAGAAAGCATAAAGATCAAATATCTACAGTTTTCATTAAATTCTGAAACACATTAATCTTTAGAATTGAGATCATTAGATTACACTATTACACTATCTGTATCTCAGTAGAGAGTAAAAGTCAGAGGAAGGCATAAAGCCTAAGTGTCTTTGGCTTGAGCCTTCCATATGCTTTAGAAGGAAGAGAAGTGCCGGTGGTAGATTTTTATTTTTTTTTTGGCAGCTTCTCTTTTTTCATAGACACCACTTTTCTTTCCAAAAAATACTAAGGGTTTGTAGGCTTTTGGCTAGCTTGGCAGCAAAGGCAGTATTAAGCACCTGCATTTAAAGCGTGCATGTGTGTGTATTTGCCACTTCCTATCCATCTGTGAAACGTGGCAAATATCAGTGGGATGTGCATGAGGGGTTATGCAAAACATGTGATGCATACCCAGTCATAAAAAAAAAAAAAACTTGAGTAAACAGTACTTCATGCCACAGAGTGACAAAAGGAGATAGAAGAGCTGACCTTATTCTTTATCTATAACAAGAAGCATACAGAACTATCAAGAAACATGCCTGAGCTGGGGCAAATACTTTCTTTAACCTTGTGGTGCTACAGCTGCTAACTCAGGTCCTTTTCCACCTGAGTCAAGCAAGGCAGGGAAAGAACTTTGATTCCTTTGTTTTAAAATAGAGTTGTTACTTCACCAAATACGAAGAGAAGAGTTCCCCCAAAATTATTGCTGTGTGGAAAGATTTGTTGAAGGAACATGGGAAGATGATGGTATGAGGAAGTAGGAATGTGTTTGAAATAATCATGATATAGAAATTAATTCTGCTTTCATATGTGATATATCAAATGCCAAGGGGAAGCAAAGTTCAGAAGGGATTGTGAATTGGAATTGTCAGGAACTGTGTGTGTGTCGTTTTGGGTTTTATAGAACAAGCTTGGTCTTCACTTCACTGATATCTTAGCACTGGTTCATCTATTAGTGCAGGTTAATAGGATATCCTAAATAAATGGCTTGTGGGGATCAACTAATGTGTAATACCCTCACAAAACAATATGTTCATTAGATGGTGTTGTGTGATAGTTCAGTGCTGGGCAAAGAGCTTTTACTATGATTCGCTTGGTCTTGGGGGAAGCAGTGGCTGTGTGCATCTCTGTCACATTGCCTCCCACCTTCAGATGACATGCATCTCTTCAGCAAAGGATATTGGTGGCAACCAATAAAATGCAAAACACTAGGCTTGTGACCCCAGTCAGAGCTATGGAAGGCAATAAGTGTTTGTTCATGGGACTGTGGAAGGTGCCACATATCTGGGACTTTGGAGAGATTTGAGTTTTGTTTGTTATGCCAAAGGCCATGATCAAGTTTGATATACGAGTCTGTCATTTTGGTAGCCTTAATTGGGTGATTAGGTTAATAGTCTAGGATTTAGAGAAAAGGGTTCAATTTTCTTTGTTTTTTCACAGTTTATTAGCACATGACTCTCATACCTCAAGTGCTCGTTTGGCCAGGACTGGTCTTGGGTATGTTGGAAGGAGAAGTAAATTGAAAGATGAGATGCTCAGATTTATTCTGAGGAAATCAGTGCTGTGTAATCTCATAGCTAGACACTCCTTAAGTGCAGTTTTAAGTAGGGTGCACTACAGAATGTATATTAATAAAATATGAGGTGGTAAGATTCTGTTTTCACTGAGCCTGGGTGGTTTTCTTTCCTGGAATCCCTTTGAAATAGCAAGAATGCAGTCATTTTAGCCTGTTCATTAAGTGCATTATTTAATCCCACACACTGTAGTTCCTTAAGCATAGAAACAATCTATTTTACACTCAGTGGGAACAATGAGATGCCCCAGAGCATGTTTAAAACAGAACTCCCAGACACAATTACTTGGCTTAAAAGAGTCTGAGCTGCGTTTATTATTATGGAAAAGCTCACCAAAATATGCAAACAAAGCCCAGTCATTTCTATTCAATATTCCTTTATTTCTTAGAACCTGAATAATATGACTAAATACTAGAAAAACTTTTTATGACTAAAGTCTGTCTCTTCCTCAAGTATAACAAGTCAGCTCTAAGCTTTTTTTTAAATAAATTTTAACTGTTTTCTTTTTTTCCCCTACTTTTCCCCAGCATGTATTCATAGCTCTCAGGTCATTTTCAGCTGCTCATTTTCTCAATGTTATATCTGGAATTATATACATTGTATTTAGAATAAGTGACATACATTACAGTATGTGTTGTCAAATGGTTTGTGTCTGTGCATTTGTCATGCACAGATTCATGTACATGCATTCTATGTCCCCACATTTGCAGACGTGCCAAAGCTGTTTGTATGCATGTATTATTTTAAATAATT
The DNA here is from genome assembly GCF_019238085.1 of Lagopus leucura. NCBI lineage: Eukaryota > Metazoa > Chordata > Aves > Galliformes > Phasianidae > Lagopus > Lagopus leucura. The sequence continues at coordinate 34,043,635 of NW_024962250.1, forward strand.
ATATATTTCAATATATAAATATTATATATATTACATAAATATTATATATTTTATAGAAATACATAATTGTAGAAATATATAATTTGCAGAAATATTACAAAATACTTCAATTTAAAGGACTTTTTTTCATGGAGCACTGGTTTCAGAATATTTGCTGAGTGAAAAGTGATAGACACTGCTAAACTCTATAAGACTTGCAAATGAAATGCTGTCTTACTGCATTTCTCTTTTCTAAAATCTTTGTGTCTGAACTGTGAATGTATTTTTCATGCCTGGATTTCAAGAGAGCCCTCTCAAGAGACTTAAATAGAAACCAAATAAAACCACAGCATCTTTGTTTGAAAAAGTCTCTGGGAAAGATTATGCAGCACTTAAATCCTTCTCTGCTTGTAGCAGGTCTTTTGGATGTCAGGTTGATGTGTTTAAATTTTTTTTCAAAAATAATTAATAATAATAGTAAAACGACCCAACATGGAAAAACTTTTTTATGTGTTAAAAAAAAAAAAAAGTACAAAAATTTTAAAGCAGGAAAGATAATTAAGATTTTTCTCCTCTCCCTTTATTTTTTCCCCCTTTGTCACTGATGTTGAAGTGATTAAGTCTTAAAATATATTAAGCTAACAGAATTAGGAGAGTTCAAAATCTCCTGTTCTGGATGAGGAGGAGCAAAGTCTGGTAGCTAAGCTTGAAAACCACTGATGACAGACTAAAACAGGTTGCCCAAGGAGGTTGTGGATGCCCCATCCCTGAAGGCATTCAAGGCCAAGCTGGATGTGGCTCTGGGCAGCCTGGGCTGCTGGTTGGCGACTCTGAATGTAGCAGGGGGTTGAAACTAGATGATCATTGTGGTCCTTTTCTACCCAGGCCATTCCATGATTCTATGAATCCCCCCAGCTCCATGGGCTGGAGGTGGAAGATGTCTGTGAAACTCACAGGGCCCTGTCAGTGTGGGGTGGGGGGGGTGATTGTGATGGAGGGGCAGCAGCAAGAGGGAAATTGTTTTGTAGAATCTCTTGCCAAATTTATGGATTTCCAGTGTAACGGGACAACACATCTTCTGCACGATAATGTTTTAAAACCATTGTGGGCGATCCTATAATTTAATGCTGGCAGGAAATTACCTGTAGAGAAAGAGGAGGGAGGTGCTGAGCGTGGGGAGATCTCCCTGGCAGTGCCATGCCCAGGGTCATGCCTTGGCAGCACAGCTCCCACTCCTCATCACACCCATGGCTGAGCTCAGCCTCCCCTCCTGCTGCTTAACCTAAATTTCCCTCTTCTTAACATCATACTGTTGCTACTAATGATACCTTTGAGCTATCTACTAAATTATTCTTTCTCTGACTTTCAGCTTTTCCTTTCAAATACATGAGGAATTTCCAGCAATGCTTTTAGCATAGATGGGCTGGGCTTACAACCAATTACTGTATTTAACTGAATCCCAAATGATCTTAAATCTGAGACAACTTCCTAAGTTCTCAGGGTTAGCTGAAGGAAAATGTTTTAAATTAGTTTTATCAATACTTTCAACGATTTTGCTCATTTTGGCTGTTATATTCCATTGTAGTTTGGAGGAAAAAAAAAAGACAACCTTATTTTTCTTCCTGTTAGGTTGTGGTGTTTTTTTGATTTTCCCATAATAATACGCTTGCACAAAAAACCTGTACTGAGGGAAGAACAAATATAGGAAAAAAAAAAAAAAAGAATGATAACATGATTTCTCTCAGTAACATCTAAATGAGAGTTTGTAACTCTCAATAACAAAAATAACAATAATAACAAAACTTGAATAGCATACCTTCTAACTGGAAAAAAATCACTTGTGAGAAGTCAGTTCTCGTTGTAAGAATAAGGACAAAAAGCCATCAGTCTGTTCTGTTGTACAGAATGTTTGTTCACAGGTTTATAAGGAATTTGATCAATAAGCTTAGTGCTAGCTGAGAGCGCTGTGATATTCTGGGTCACGGTGGTGAGTGTGATGAGGTCTCCGAGGAAGAAGCTGCCACTGGAATTGCTTGTGTGAAGGATCCTGCCCTTTCCACGTGCTTCACAGCAGGAGATAGATCTATCACTTGGAAAGTTCCAGCCCAAGGGCAACTAATACATGATATCTTGCAACTTTAGATATGTTTTTTTTTTTTTGCCTTAGAGGTGAATTTCCAGCACTCCTTCAGTTTTAAATCTTTGAAGGATGTTGCAAAGGTTATCTTGGATTCAATAAATACTTTGTCTATCTCAGGTCTCTCTCGTATTGGAGGGAGAGTGCTTAGTGGTTTTATAGCATGAAGATCTGGGTAGTGCAGAGGGAAAGATCCCACAGCTTCTGGGAACTACAGGGCTGCCTAGAAATTCACTTATCTGGAACCTGACTAAAGGCAAAGCAATACTCAGGCGCAGTTCCTGCTGTTTGTGGTGCCTTACCAGATAGTTCATGTTGAGGGTGCTGCCCTGGTTCTGCTCTACCCCAAACCATCTCGTTGTGATCAGCTGACTGTGCTATTGACAAAAACCAGATATTTAATACATTATATTGTAATTAATTCCGGAAAAACAAACAAACAAACACAAAAAAAAACCTGTTCCAGAGTTGTTTCTTTCTTTTCTTTGAAAGGGCATATTTTGGATGTAGGGCTGTTTTTCGGTCTGTGTAATTACAGATTCACCTTTCCGGCACTGTTGGGGGTTGGAGGCCCTACTAGTGTCTGTAACAGCCAGAGACTGGTCTTTGTGAGGCTCTTCATTTATAAAGACTTTCATGCAAAGTACATTCCCTTGTGCTTTCCTGGATAAAACATCTCAGATGCCCATGACTTCACAAACCCATTCTACAGCCAAGTCTCGTATCTCCCTCCGGTATAGCAGATTTCTGTATCAGCTATTCAGTTCGTGCCTCAAAGTTTCCCTTATTCATCTTGATCCTTTCTGTTAGCAATAACTGGTCAGCTTGTCCCTGGGAGCTTTAGCAGTGTACAAGAATTCTGCTTGTCTATTGCTTTTCTGATATTGGTTGTCTTTTCCCTTCCAGCCCTTAAGCAGCAGGACACCTGTTCTCTTTCCTATTTGTGTTCTCCTAGTCTAGTCCTAAAGATAATAAAGTCTTGTTAGGATTCTTTCTCTTAAATTCATTAGTTTCATTGTGCTTCATTTCACAGACCAGATTATGATCCTCAGATGACTGCTTTCAGAGGCATAAAGGGGTACTTCATCACTAGCATGCTAAGGCATTCAAATGTTTCTTTTTGTGTGAATGAGCGGAGGTCATATGTTTGAGTCTCACTTCTGTGGTGGTCATTGAATCCAGCTGTGTTAGAAGGCAACCTGGCTCCTTTCTGTCATTATGTGATCTGAGGAGAGATTTGGGGTGGGGAAGAAGGTTATGTGCAAGCTGGAGACAGCATATGCAACTGAGTAACATGTTACTGTGTGCACTGCTTCTTCCTTCTGCTTGTGCCAAAATAAGATCAGAGACAGTTGGTTTTTGCTATCAATAGATGCTTTAGTGAATCAGGCACTGGTCAGAATGGAAAAAGGAATGATAGCTGGTAAAGGATGTAAGTTCTCTGATAGGTACCTGAGACTTTAAGGTGTATGGATAGGACAGAAATCGCTGTTCTGTGCAATGGATCATAGATATATTTGCTTTTCTTCTTGTAATGATGGAAAGTGGTTTTGCACAAGTAGAATATGTTTGTATGAGCATGTTAGCAAATAGCCATGCACGGAGCTTCTAATTCAGAGGCAGAGGGTGCACACTTATTACTGAAGATGTAGTATTGCCTGTATTGCCTGTTATTGCTGATATGGTTCATTTATTTTTCTTCTGAAGTGCATTATTCCTTCTCACTTGTAGTGCTCCATATTTGTGAGCATTGCTAGACATAAAGACATAATCCTTCCACTCAAATATATCTTGTAATGTTTTAAAATTATCACCAGATTTTGTTGTTAGTGCTGAATAACTTAAGAAAAAGAGAAAAAATAATTCTTAGAGCAGACTGTGAGTTGATAGTTCTTTTGCTAATTTAAACTCTGACTATCCTTTCAATTAATCTGAAAGTAATTTTTGCTACGTCCTTCAATAAGGATGAACCCTTTGGTTTTCAGATTTAAATGTTGCATTCTGTTCATCCTCTGTCCTCTTTTTCCAGTTGCAGGATCCCTTAATAAAACAGTTGAAAGGAGGAAAATCTTAAGAAATGTCACATTTACTGGCCTTTGCTTTTATTCTTACCCGGGCATCTACTCATGCCTACTGCTGAAAACAGGGTATGTCTAAGCATATGTTTTGTGCGGCCTTATGTAGCTACTCTTGTGTTTGCATTTCACTTCACAGTGGTTTGAGTTTACAGGAAATAATCATATAATTATTTCCTCTTTTTGATGAAAGGTACATTTGGCTGCAATTTCAAGTTGCATAACCTTATGAGTCCTTTGCATCTCATTTCCTGTGAGCTCTCCTAATGATGGAAGGAGAAAATGCACATGGTTTCTCATAAGCTATTCATGTGGCTTGAGTTTGTAAAGTACAGGGATGTTCTGCGGACTTGGAATTGTAAGGCAGTAAGTGAGCAAGTCTCTATATCTTGGAAGGAAAAATAAGAAAGGAACACGTGCTCAAGTTGTTTATGAAAATCTTGTTGTAGCTCCTAACAGCCAGAGATGGCTGAGCTGTGTGGGTAGAGCTTGATGGGTGCTGGAAGGAACCCAGCACCAGCTCTGTGGATTCAGTTTTACGACTACAGGGCACTGAGATGAGAGGCAAGCGACTTGATACTACTCTAGCACTCTAGTCATCCCTCTGCTCTGCAGTGTTATTTCTTCTTCCTTTACTTCCACAGAGCATCCCAGGGAATCTCTCCATAATGAGTTTCCATCATTCCCAATTGTGAGGGAGAAAGCGAAGGGACTTGTCAGTAGTCTGCTGTGTAGGATGCCAACAGCAAAACTGAAAAAGAATCTTCCATCTCAGGGCTTATCTCTACAGTCAGTCATGAAAAGAAAGGCTGTTGCCATTTCTCCTCCTCTTCTTACCATCTGAGGTTGATCCAGCTCTGATTGTGCAGTTCTTCAGCTATCAGTGAGCTATCAATAATAAACAAGTCAGAGAAAGCAGGATATTTTGGGGACCTGATCAGGATTGGGGCCTACCTGTTGGGCAGAGCTGGACTGTGACTGCCAGATGAGCTCGTGTCAATGTACCATCATGTGCTGCTTGGGGTGTCACTGAGCCTCTTGGATCTTCAACACTGGCTGAACCATCTGGGCACCACTGTAATACAGATAACAACTAGGCAACACAAGGAGAAGCATACGTTGGCTCAGTCACTGTACTAATAAAATATTACACTATGTTGGAGAAGCTGTCCACTGATTTTCAATTTTCAATTCAGAAGATAGGCACTGGAGTGTACAATGTCCTACTGTCCACAGGGCTGCTTTAGGCTTTAATACAGGATTTGTAATCAGATTTATTTATTTTTTTAATTATATTCCACTTCCACCTCTCTCTTGCTTGATAGTCTTCTAATAGCTTGGGATCATTTCCAGCACTCTTGTCTGGTTGATCAGTGAGGATTAGCTTTCATGAGGTCTGCAAGCCTTCATTACTTCTTGAGGAATAATGTTCTGCTTATGTAGGCGCTAAGAAAGCAAGAAAACATTTCCTGGAGACCTATGATGCATCTACCCTGTTATCAAATCAGCACCATTGTGAGTCAGCTAACTCTTCCGAACTCCCGTTTGGTGTGTATTGTTGCCCTCACCAAAATCATTTCCAGGTCTGCGAGATTTGTGATTAAGAATGGAAAGCATAAGATTTTCTGAAATGACACAGATTTAACTCTTGTTTAATTCTTACTACTGGCTTCAAAAATTAGTGGCTTCCTGCTATTTATCAGAATTAAACTGTGGACAAAATTCTCACTTGTATCAATTGAGTTCTCTCCATTCAACCACTCTTACTGAATTCTTGGCACATTAAAGGCACTGTAAGCCGTTTTTAGACCACCCTTTAGGTGTCTGGCACACTCTAAAGCCAACGTTACAATGCTTCTTATTTTTCATACAATTTCCATAACAACTAAAAGGTGAGATTAAGGGGCTTAAAATTGTGATAGAGACATGCATTTGGATAATACATTTTAATGATGTAATATCTTTCCATCCTTATTCTGTGGCACACGGTGGTCCTGGAAGCAGCTCTGGCTTTGTTTTTAGAAGTGTTATGAGGACTCTGAACCTTTGACCTTTTTTCTCCTTTCTGTATGTAGAAAGTCCTGGAATATTCCCTAATGGCACAAATTATAGGAGGCACAGTCTTGACTCTAAGAACTCTTGCACACACTCCCTCCGTCTGCTTTTTTTCCCTCCTGCATTTGTCAGACTGTGAGAAAAAGATAATCTTCATTTTACACAGGGGGAATTGGATGCAGTAGAAATGTTTCACAGCAGTAGAAAAAATAATCTACATATCACCCCCCACAACATGGTGTTCAGATGTATGGGTTTTTATTCCCTCCTCTCCCAGTCATTGCTGTTCTTGTTGCTGAATGGTGACAAGAGAAATAACACTACCTCTCCTATCTCAGAGCAGGAAATCAGCAAGTAAAATATATGCATGTGCCTAAAATTCAGCAACAGGAGCTATTGTCAATTTAAGCTATTGTTCTCCTAATTTGAAGAAAAAAAGGCAGTCTTACTGCCTTTATAGTAAAAGCCTCAAACAGATTAGGTCAAGTCTCTGCAGACAAAGTAATTCTGTGGTGCTTAAAATGATAGGAACTAATCTCCATGAAAGCTGAGTCCAGGGGTATAGGCTATTAAAGACATCTATATGCTATAGGCAGAGGAGAAGGTAAGAGGTCCAGCTCATAATGAGAAACGATAACTCTACACACTTTGTTTACAGTTTACCCCAAAGACCACAGATTAACACAAATCTCAGAGCATCTTTATTATGGCACTGCATTGGAGAGGGGGCTGCCAACAGAGGATGGAATTGCTAAGTAGGCTGGGACCATCTGTCCTCTCAGGGAGGTGAAAACGTGCATGATTGAGTGACACCTGCTTGTCAAGTGTGGCCTGCTGGGAAATTTTCTCTTGGATCACTGAGCTCAGAGTACATTACCTGCATTAAAATCAGACAAACAATCTCATGAGCATTATGCATTTAAGCAACTTATGGCAATATCAGAATAAAACATATATTCAAGATCTCCAGATTTTGCAAGATCAGGAACTAATGCTTTGTTTTCCATTCTGGCAAGCTTAGTTTCTGGTGGAAATTGAGCATTTGAAAAATACACTTTCTGTTATTTTAAGGATCACTGGAGATAAACCAACAGGAAATACATGCTGGCTTTTTTCTTTTTCTTTCGTTGAAAAGCAATGACTTCTTACAAACCAAGTCTCTGCATGCATAAAAGTACTGTCCTTCTGAAACTGAATAATTTTGATTGTGCTCTGCCTAAAGCAAGGAACTGCCCCTTTTAAAATATTTATCCACCTCAGACCACGTTTAAGCAGTATTTACTAAAACCTTGAAAAGAAGGATGGAAAAACAAGAGTTGACACTTCTGTCTGAACTCATGTTGTTGAGAAGAAAGCTGCTCCTTTCCTCCCTTTCAAAAGGCACTACAGCATGAGCTAAGGTCAGAGTGTCACCTTGAATTTCCAGTACAAATCCCAATATTCTTCTCTTGCATGGATATCAGCTTGATCATTAGATCTAAATCTAGATGGCACAGGTAAATCACAGGTGGCTTTATCAGTGGTTATAATGAAAGGGGTGTTTGTGTCAGGATTTGACCTTTAATGTGATTCCTCTTTCAAGCAAAAGCTCACTTACTTTGTGTTAAACAGAAAAAATGTTTATCTTTAAAATCTGTTTTTGATTCTAGACAGCATTTTCACTTGTTGAATTCCAGAGTTTAGGCTCAAAAATGATCTGTTGAAAATAAACACGAAAGTAGCACGAGAGGTGGGAGAGAGAAAAAAGAAAGTGGTTAGTAGTAGATTTGTATCTTGAGTTAACAACATTACCAGCCCTATTGCAAAATAACTTGTAACTCTGTTATTGATTTAATGAAGTAGTAATTCTATGGATCAGGGTCATTAAAGTTTATTAAAGATAATGAAAAAATGTTCACTGGATATCCAGTTAGGTCCTTGCAGTATTAAGAGGGTATGCTTCACTTTTCTAGCCAATAAATCTCGTGTTTCTTCTGGAAAGTACAGTGAAGGCTATCTATGTGACTTTCAGTGTTGTGAGTGCCGAAGCAGCCAGTGCAGTGATACGTGTGTACGTATGTGTGTGTTTATCTCTGAGAAGAGATACAACAGAAATCCAAGTAAGAACAGTAGAACCCATCATTTTATTGCGTAGTCACCAAGTCCTTCTGCTATTAGTTCTGATGAAAATTGTGTTTGCTTATAAATGTTAGTTCCAAGAGCTCTGGGAGATCACAACTGAATCAGTTCCTCTGTTCTACGAAGAGCTCATTGATTTCCCTTGCTGCTAGTCCTGTTGGAGACCAAGGCATTATGGGGTCAACTCCATCTTTATGACTGTAGATGGTGTATTCAGGGATGTAGATGAGATCTGATGCTGATCTGGAGCACTGGTGCTGGGGAAGGTGGCAGAGCCCTCCTCCTCTTGGATGTACCTCTTCAGTCACCACTAAGGTGGTATGGATTTTATTGGGTCTTGGCATTGCTGGGTCTCTGTTTATCTTCAGAAATTTCATTCAAACAGAGAAATTTGTGGAGATGTGTTAATACAAAACAAGCAGAAATGAAGAGCAAGGTCTCTTGCTCTTAAGCAAACATCTTGCCTCTCTATTGTGAGGCCTTGCTGGCAAGACATGCTGCGTTTCAAAGGGATGAAATGATTGTGTTAACCTGAACATTTCTTCAGTGACCTCACTCTGGCTGTTGCCATGCTTACCTGCAAATACGAAAACAAACAGATGGACTGGTGCTCAGCCAAGGAGTCAGGAAAGGTCTGTTCAGGGGGGAGAATGATTACACAATAACTTCTTTTTTTTTAATTTATGCTAAGTTGCTTAAACTGGAGTGCTGGAAAACCAAGTGCTGTTGGGGGGTGTGCAGACATGGGTTCATCCTGACAAGCAATACTCCTTTTCGGTTGCTGGGATGATGAGAAAATGTTGGATATGGAAATGCTGTCTGCTATTAAAGATGATACTGGTTATGTTCTGCTCTGCTCTCAGGAACTTTAATTGAGGGCTTTAGGTAATTTTTCAAAGTGGATTGCAGGTGTGGTGCTGCTGCTCTTCTTTGAGCAGCGTTTTGTCATTTCTGAAGGTGCCATTTTTTTTCTTTCTGAATGACTGACTTAAGAATATTAATTTTAAATGCATTGATGAAAAAACAGCTTATAACTCCCTGCTCCCCCCCCCCCCCAAAAAAAAAAATAAAGAAGGAAAAAAAGGAGAAAAAAGAGGCATACATGCTACAGGGTTTTCTTGTGTGAAAAACACTTTAAAACAATTAATTTTATTCTATCTCAATTCTTCTGCTGTCTCATCTCCAGCACACCTGGTGTGTGTGTATTAAGTGCTGTGATTAATATCTGTCAGATATGGTTTGTTTTCTCACTAATTCTTTAGCAGTGTGGGAATCCTGTGAAAGGAATTCCAGTAGCTTTCTCTTTCTCTTTTGGTTGTATCTGATGCTCTGTGTTTGCTGGAGATAATTGTGTTTTTTGAGGGAATTGGAAACTGGGCTCAGCTGGATGTTTCCCAAGAAAATCCTTCCCCCCCAGAAAATTCCTGCTGCTTAAATCCAAAATAATCTATGGAGATGGAAGAGCACAGGAAGAGTTTCAGTAACTTTTATCTTTTCTTTGAGCTTACCTGCCCAGTGAGTGCTGAGGAGTCTGTCCAGTTCATGTCTGTCTCTGAGACCTAAAAGGTTTGCGATCCTGGAAGCCTAGACTGCTGTCTACTGATCTTGTAGTTCTTGTGCAGCTTCCAGCATCTTTTCAGGTTGTCTTGTTTCCAGTTAAAATACTATCAAAGCTCTGGGAATCTCTGAAGCTCATAGATCTCAGCAGCTTTATATGCAGCGTGCTATGAGTTGTGTTCCATCATTTTGAACTGGCATCCCTGAGAGACTGTCTCAGAGAAGAGTTTCACAGTGATTGAGACCACTTGCACTGGTGCAGAGCTCCCAGAGAGAATGGTTGCTAACCATGCAAACAACCCACAGCCTGTTGAGTTGGTGGTTGTAACACAGCCAACAAAGTTCTCCCACCACTACCAGTGTCAATGCTACCTGGGCAACTGGGGAGACATTCCCATCTGCATGGTACATTTGGATCTTGGTTATTTTTGAGATTTTGTTCCAAATTGGGATGAAATTGTCTTTTAAATGGAATCGCTTCTGTCCAGAAAGATGTGCAAGTGTAGTTGGTATGCTCTTGTGCATCCTGTTGCATGGTGTATGACCAGCAAATAAATTAAACCTCCTGTAAAGCTACACTGTAACCTGGAAGACTTTGCTTTTTTAAAAGTCTGTTTTAAAAATTGATAATTGCTATGCATTCATGTGGTCACTGCTTTCTTCTTTCAGAACTTAAGACCTGATTTCTATTGATGTGAAGGCCACTTTATGACAATCTCACTGTTCAACAGGGTCATTCAGTAGATGTAAATACAATTTGCTCCTACCTTGAGGTCTGTTTGCATCACAGAAATCTTTACAGTGGCCTTTGTTTAAATGTGAATTGAGGTTTGAACTGCAAATAGATTTACTATGGTAAAGAAACACAAAGATGCCTTAGGCCTGTTCTGTTGTCATTCACAGAGGAAGATATCAGGACTTCAGTGGTTTTATTCTCAGCCTACAGAAGTGTGACTAAGAGGTTCCTTGTGTTTCAGTTCTGATAGGGGCAATAGAGAAAAAAATATTTCCTTGGTCAGGTATAGCAGCTTCCTTCTATTGTCTCTTACTTGCATTTTCCTTTTGTTATTTTTTCATATATTTTCATTTATTTCAATATTTATTTATTTAGTTAGTTATTAAGGAAAGCAGTGTGCAAGCAAGTGACTCTTGTTTGAAACACAGAAAATGATTAGGGCCCTACAACTAAACAGGCTGTAACATGCATTCAGAGCTGATTGTCTCAAATGTTGGGTCTCTACTCCACCCCCTCTGTTCTGCAGTTACGGGCTTGAAAGCACCTCAGGCAAAAGACTGTTGGAGCAGTGAGAGCTCTGAAATTTTTGTTTGCATAAATTCATAACTAAATACTCTGGTGTGAAAGAGAAAGGGATAAAATGTTTTTCTTGCTGATTAGCAATTCTAAATCAGCTGGTTCTTTCTGTTGGTGGGGGCAGCAAAACGCTGTCAGACCTAAAAATGCTTATGTTTATCTGGGAATACAGTAATGCTTTTGCTCGTTTTACATGTACAGAGTGTACATTCAGTGAAGCACTCAGGGAGTCTATCATTCAGAGAATGGGAATCTTTGAGCAATTAATAATTCAGGTCTGACGTGCACCATAGTATGGCATCAATCTAGAAATTGTGCACAGGGTAGTCCATCAATTATTTTGTTCTTCCATCCAATTTTGAATAATTGTTTATTTCTATTTTTTTTAATTTGCTCTGGAAAATCAACTTTTTCCAGCTTTCACAGGAGTAGCTTCCCTTGAGAAAACAGAGCTCAAGTAAAATCTTTTCCAACATATTCTTAGCTGATATTAAATGATACAAAATTTCAGAATATATTCAGTGTATGAGTTAGGATATATTTAGTAGTTGCTCCTACACATTTTCCTAACCATGCTGGGATGTAATTGTTATTAGAGATTGAATACTTCAGATTTTATTGTCAAGGTTTTCTATATTCAAATCTCTGAAGAGATTTGATTATAGAAGATTATAAATATGATGGTGTTGAAGTATTTGCTTTCACATTGTATGAGATGGTCAGGAGAGTTGGTTTTGAGGCATTTGCATGTGGCAGGTGTGGTGAGTACATTGTAGATACAGGATCAGGCCCCTGGACCAAGCTGCAGACAAGTTAATTCCCAGTTACTCTGAATTTTACAGAGTGGATGCCTGAATTTGAGCATGACACATCCAGGGTTTTATCTGGACATGCCACTTGGATGTGCTGTCCCCAGGTGTCATCCTCTCTTTATTTTCTGACAGTGTTTGTCCACCTTCATTTACTGTTCTTTGCTTGTGTTGAAAATGCATTCCTAAGGGAAACCATTTATGTAGCAAAACAAACTAGCAGTGTTGAAAAAATAGGCTTGCCTTTAGTAGAGCACATTAAGTTTGCATCCCATATTGCGTGTGCCTGCACAATAGCCCACCGGGACACTGCACTGGAGCCATAGCAGCAGACATAGTTCCATCAGATTTGGGTTGTGCTTGCAGTCTTGCCACTTAACAGCTTTGATTTGCAGCAAATCATCCTACTTCTCTGTGCTCTTCTTTGCTTTCTTATTCTTCTTCTGTGTTGTCAGGTGCAGGTTATTAAAGGGAAAGAAAAGAGGAAGGAAGTGTAACCCTATTCCTTTCTGTCTTCTGAGAACCATCCAGGTGGTATGTTTTTGGGTTATGGGGCACAGGAGAAACCATAGAGCCTTCATTGCTTCCAATCACTCTTTCATATTCAGATCAGATCTGTAGAGGCAAAGTCTGCAGCTCAGTATGATTTTGTGCAGCTTCTACCACAGTACCAATCTTCATCTAGAGAGTTGTCGTTCAGACCCTACACAAATTTAAATAATTATGGTGAACTTTATGCTTTGGCTGCTTTGGAAAAGTAAGCTCTGTTTCAAACCAGTACCAGTTTGGAAAGACAGTCACTGCAGCTAGGGCTCTGCCTTGCAAGCCCTCATGACATTATAGGCCAGTCAGCCTCACCTCTGTCCCTGGAAAGGTGATGGAACAGCTTGTACTGGATGTCATCTCCAGACAACTGGAAGAAGAGGAGGTTATCAGGAGTAGTCAGCACGGGTTCACAAGGGGGAGGTCGTGCTTGACCAACCTGGTAGCCTTCTATGATGTTGTCTCTGGCTGGGTGGATAGGGGGAGAGCAGTGGATGTAGTCTACCTTGATTTCAGCAAGGCATTTGATACTGTCCCCCATGACGTCCTTATAACAAAGCTGAGGAAGTGTGGGATAGATGAGTGGACAGTGAGGTGGGTTGAGAACTGGCTGACTGGCAGAGCACAGAGGGTCGTTGTTGGTGGTGCAGAGTCCGGTTGGAGGCCTGTAACCAGCGGTGTTCCTCAGGGGTCTGTGCTGGGTCCGGTCTTGTTCAACATCTTCATCAATGACCTTGATGAGGGGATAATGGCCACCCTCAGCAAGTTTGCCGATGATACGAAGTTGGAAGGATTGGCTGACACGCCTGAAGGCTGTGTTGCCATTCAGCAAGACCTGGATAGGCTGGAGAGCTGGGCAGAAAAAAACCGGATGAGGTTTAACAAAAGCAAGTGTAGAGTCTTGCATCTGGGGAGGAATAATTGCATGCACCAGTACAGGTTGGGGGATGACCTGCTGGAGGGGAGCTCTGCGGAAAGGGACCTGGGTGTCCTGGTGGATGACAGGTTGGCCATGAGCCAGCAGTGTGCCCTTGTGGCCAAAAAGGCCAATGGCATTCTGGGGTGCATTAAAAAGAGCGTGGCCAGCAGGTCAAAGGAGGTGATCCTCCCCCTCTACTCTGCCCTGGTAAGACCTCATCTGGAGTACTGCGTCCAGTTCTGGGCTCCCCAGTACAAAAAAGACAGGGATCTCTTGGAAAGAGTCCAGCGGAGGGCCACGAAGATGGTGAAGGGCCTGGAGCATCTCTCCTATGAAGAAAGACTGAGTGAACTGGGTCTGTTCAGCCTTGAGAAAAGGAGACTGAGAGGGGACCTGATCCAGGTCTATAAATATCTAAGGTGTGGGGGGCAGAATGGCGAGGCCGGACTCTTTTCAGTGGTGAGTGGAGACAGGACAAGGGGAAATGGCCAGAAACTGGAGCATAGGAAGTTCCGCACAAACATGCGCAAGAACTTCTTTACAGTGAGGGTGACGGAGCACTGGAACAGGCTGCCCAGGGAGGTGGTGGAGTCTCCTTCTCTGGAGATGTTCAAGACCTGCCTGGATGCCTACCTGTGCTACCTGGTGTAGGGAACCTGCTTTGGCAGGGGGGTTGGACTCGATGATCTCTGGAGGTCCCTTCCAACCCCTACAATTCTGTGATTCTGTGATTCTGTGATGACCTGCCTCTTGCTGTTTCCTGAACAAGCTGCTGATGCTCTAGGAATTTATTTAATGGGGACCAAATTGCTGAGGGTAGCTGCTTGCAGCCACATCCACAGCATTTCTGTCTAGAATTTGGTTTGATGGAGGCACAGAATCAGTATCCTCCAGGTAAGCCATGTGAGACAGATTTATGGTTTTAAATAGATAGGCTGCGTGAGGACAACCATGCTCTGGCCCAGCTGCTGTTTCTTGTTGCTTACTCCCATGAGACATATGAAAGCACCTAAAAATCTAAGGAAGAGGTAGAAAGGGAAAAAAAAAAAAAAAAAAAAAAAGCCAAGGGTGTTGAGTGTGAAGAAATTTCCACCATCACCATGAGGATGAAAGCGCTGGAAGGACAGCTAAAAGCTGTCGCATGTCAATCACATAAAGGGTAGAAAGCATATGCACTGCAGTTAATGCTCTGAGCAAAGGGGAAATTAAAATCAACTAGTGTCTGGGTGTTAATTATATACTGAGCTGCTAATAAGTTGGAGATGGTGTGAGTATCCACTTCTGATGCATGTCAGCCTTGCAAGACAAATACAATGAAAGATAAGACAATTTTGAGTGGTATAATATTAACCAGGGTGGTACAGGTAAAGTTAGTAAGGAGTGCTGGCACTGCACCTGTACAAATACTCCTGCCCTTTTCAGGGCACTTGCTGGCAGTGATGCACAATAAAGGTGCATTGATCTCTTTTATCTTCAAACCAGTTGTAAGGTCTAAAATACTGAGTGAACCAAAAGACCTCATTAACTTCAGCTATCAACAACACTGTCGAATGTGTTTAAAAGAAAAAAAGTTAAAAATCCCAAGCATCATCTCAAACAGTCCCCCTCTCATTATCTCAGCCCTTCCTGGAGAAGATCAATAAACAATTTGCATATTTTTTTTATCAATATTTAATGTAATGCAGCAGGATGCTTTTGATGGCTCGGGTCCTTCTGTGCACTCTTTTAACATGACAGAGACTAAGAGCCCAGCAGGTGCTCAGGTGCTGGGGTCAGTTCCCAGTTAAAAACATTAGGGATTGGTCTGGCTAAATAATCTACAGCTGCCCATCCAAGGGCAGGAGTGAGAGCTCACAGAGCATGGTGATGAATTTTAACGATCCAGGAAGACAAATGAGCCTGAGCTGCCATGCAATTAGCGGGCTGTGGAAAGATGTGTTGGGTCTAAATGAGAGACATGATCTGCTCTTGACTCCTAGTGTGGTAGGAGCCCTCCCTCTGAAGGCTGTAATGAGGAAGGTGGATGAGATCCCAAACAGGTTGACAGAACAATTAAGGGGAAAATGGGAGTTGCTTCAAAATGTAGTATCCCCATGATGGTACAGATACATACAGAGCTTACCTTTGAAGAAATCTGTGCTGCTTTTCAAAAGCAGGTATGTGTTGAGGGATTTCTTTTCCCATGTGCTTATGTATACTTTTGCTTTTATTCCTGATTCAAGTTTAGTTAAATAAGAAAAGATCTCAGAAGAAAAAGCCTGGTTCTGATCTTGCTTAGAGAGCAAACTAGGAGCAACTCCTCCAAATTCTCTCTGATGAGAACAAAATCCTGGCTGGTGCATCTTGTGTAGATATATTATTAGTGCAGTAGACCAAAGGCAGATTCCTTCCAAGGATTGGGCCATTGTTTAACTCTGCTTGATTGGGACTTTAAAACTCTGTGATGAATGTGAGTGCACAGAACAGCTGAATCATACAATACCCCGAGTTGGAAGAGACACAACCCCTGGCTCCACATAGGACCACCCAAAAATCAAAAGCTGTGTCTGAGGGCACTGTCCAAACTTTCCTTCAGCTCCAGCTACTTGGTGCCATGCCCTGGGGAGCTTGTTTCATGCCCACTGCCCTCTCGTGGAGAAGAACCTTTTCCTCACACCCAACTTGACCCTCCCCTGACACAGCTCATTGGAAGAGCTTCCCAAGTTCTGCCTGAAGGAAACTTTGAGTTATTCCTCTATCTCTGAAGAAATGAGAAGATGAGTATTTTTAAAATGTGCCATAGGAAAATAATACAATTGTTAAAAAAAACCAAACAATTGTTTATAAAGTGATCAAACTGCAGTTGCCAGCTATCTTCAAGAAGACTGTATACATGTCAAAATCTTACCTGATTCAATGGTGAATGGATGGCATTCAGGTAGTACAAATAATATATCAGGAATAATCTATGCAATAAATTGATCCTTACTTTCCTGCCTGAGTGGTAGCTAAAAGAGGGCAATTTCCTTGAACACTGCTCATTATTTGAACATACTTGATGATAGAAGATGATTAGACACATGTTGTGCTGGAGATCCACAAGAGATATGTTTTTGTTGGTAGGACAGATTTGGCACTTCTGTTTCATTAGTTAGTAGTGATTTGTCACATAGGCCAAGTAATGTTGCTTCCTTTGGCTGGACATTATTATAAGCCATGTGGATACCTGCTTGCATAAATTGAAGTTAGGGCTTCACAAATAGTGTTGCATGTTGTGATCTTTTATTCAGGGTCAGAACTGAGCTGATGAATGGTATGCAGTCAGTCTACTTTTCATGATATTGCAAAATGCAGAGGTTGTAGTGTTTGTGGAGGTAAACACAATTAACAAAGCAAACGGACAGAGAAAATTCATATTCAGTGTCAAGGAAGTAGATATGGAAAGTTTTCACTGCATCTGCATATTATTAAAATTATTGAAATATCATTAAATTTCCATGGAGGGAGAATGCTTCTAAAGTATCCAAGCAGTCAGACCCAGTCTGGCTATGGGCTGAAACATTGTCAGGAGGTGCTTATATCAGTATTCAAGTAAACTGGAAAAATCTCTGAACTAGAGGATGTTTTTTTTCTCCTGCACAGGACTGGTTACTGGTTGACAACATGAATACAGCCTTCTGTGATGGCTTGGTGCAGAAAGCACCAAGAAAGGGAGAAATCCAGGTGACATGATGCCTGCTGGGTAAACGTAGTATTTTCACTGTGGTATTTTATTCCGTCATTGGTTTTGTTACCTACTGTTCCATTCAGAGGACTGAGCCATCTGTGAGTTCTGTTTAAGCCCACGAGAGCTATTTTGGCTTTGAGCCCTATATTTATATTGTGAGCCATTACTTCAATGCATGTAAAGATTTACAGCAGACAAGGACTAAGTATTGCTTTAGAGATGGAATACTATGTGAATGAAGGAGCCAGGAAAATAGAAATGCTTTTTCTATGTATTGTGGTAAACAGACCTTTTCAACTCTAGATTAATTTTCTAATTGATTCATTTTTTTTAGCTGTTCCTTTTTTTTTTTTTTTTTTTTTTTTAAGTGTTCAGTTTTCTTTTCCAACTAAAAACTCACCTTAATAATCACATTTTCTAAACATCTTTTTGTTTTAGGCCAGCTAGTAAGCATGGTACTCTTGAATCATAGAATCATTAGGTTAGAAAAGACCACTAAGTTCATCTATTCAAGCTGACAGCCCATCACCACCATGCCCACTATGTCCCTCAGTGTCCCATCTAAGAGCCTAATAGTCCTATACATTCATGGAGGCCTATCTTCTAGAAATGTTTCACTTGCCCAACTTTGCATTCTTGCTCAACATTTAAAAATGCTGACAATATTTGGGATACTTAGGGATCTGCTTTCATCTAGAAGTGGGAAAATGTGAATAAAACATCACAAAACAAAAATAAAAAATAAAAATACTGGTTTAAATTCATGCACCCCTTGCCTCAAATTGATGATTTCTTAAATAAGGGAATCAGCCTTATCCTGGCTATTTTACATCCTTTGTGAGTTAGAATAGACCTCTTGCTTGTTAATAGAACTGAAAAAAAACCAAAACTGGGAGACATCAGCAGGGGTAGCTTTCATTAGTCTTGTTGGATTTTTGAAATAGAACTCTTATACTAATATGCACTTCTGTAATATATTTTGAGTTCTGCTGATGAAAATTGCTGGGTGGGATAACAATGAAGATTACTAGCACTGAATATAGAGAAAATTAGTAAGGAAAATTTCTAGTGAAGTTTCTGATTTCTGAAATTGCTTGAACTGTGGACACTTGAATTAATGTACTCCTCCAATATCACTGCTGTTAGCTATGTCTAAGTATGGCTTTTCCTTCATGCATTTTGTCTCTAGAATCACAGTGGAAGTGACTGTTCCACTAATTTGTTGTTTCTTTTTTTCCATATGCTGCATCACACATTGTATATTTTCCTTTAACCTTTAATTTGTGTGCCTGCTATGCTGCTACTAACAGCCTGGTGTTCCCCAGAAGAGATTCACTGAGTGCATTGAAATGTGGGAGCCCAGAGTTCATCATCTGGCCCTGAAGGTGAATTTATTTAATTCAAGAGAAGTGCAGCCGCTGGCCAGGACAGTACTTATATAAGGGCTATGTCAGATTCTACTGCGGGTATTGAGTAATATTTTAGCCAGCAACACATTTTGTAGGGAACAGGAATACTGTTGAATAAATGAGAGAGATTGTGGAATCTGAATCCTTGGAGATACTCAGATGTTGACTGAATGATATCTTGAGTAACTTGAACAAAATTGGCCGCACTCTATTTGGATTGCATACCCTCTAGAGGACCCTTTTCAGACTGGTCTGTTATTCTACAGTGAATAAGCGGCAGTAGAACTGTGCCCTGCAGAACTTAGGACAGACTTTTTAAATACTCAGACTCCATGTAGGTTATACAGACTCTGTGCGTTTCACTGCTATTGCTGATTTAAAAATGTAATAAAATTTCAGTGAAAGCATACATATTCATATTTTCATGCTTGCATTATTAAGAGGAGGTGAACATGTGCTAAGAGCTTTAAAGCTGTGCAGGTCCATTACTGTGGTTTTTGTTTCTTAGAAAAAAACGCATAGTTAACACACAGTGTTGTAGCATATGAAAAACACTGGAGTTTACCAATGACGTTAAAACCATGTGCTTGAATGTTGCAGCTTCTCCCAGAACTCTTTTAAATTTAGTGTCTTGTTCATTTCCCTTCTTCCCATTAGCTGTGTTAGGAGGAATATATAGCTGTGTGGGTACAATGACTCTCTGCTTTACAAAGCTTCACCTCTTAGCAAAGCTGCCAATGCTGGCTTTGCATACAGCTTTGTTGCAAGCTGTTCTTTGACCTTGCTAGTGGTGGACAAGCTGAACAAGAAAATCAGCCTTAAAATATCTGCTTTTTTCCTAACTTTCTTTAAGAGAGAGATCAATTGTGCAGCTTCTTGCTCTGTAAAGGAGAATGGACTGATTTTATTGTTGCTCTGGAGATGTACTCAGAAGACTGTGCTTTCTATTACAAGTGAGAAGAGGAAAACTGGAAGAAATCCAGTAAATAGCAATTAGCAATCTAGACAGCGTGATGAAATATTGAATGAATGGTGTTTGTTTAGTCTACAGAAGAAAATTCTAGTGGGGATAGGCTAATAGTCTTCAAATACATAAAATCCATTCTGCT
This sequence comes from Lagopus leucura, assembly GCF_019238085.1. Classification (NCBI taxonomy): domain Eukaryota; kingdom Metazoa; phylum Chordata; class Aves; order Galliformes; family Phasianidae; genus Lagopus; species Lagopus leucura. Next base: position 34,063,363 of record NW_024962250.1, read on the forward strand.
GGAGGGGGGAAGGAAATGATGTCGTCTTGTCTGATAGCAATAGACAAGAGTTAATGTACTTGAACAGAAGTAAGGAATCAGAATACCCCAAGATGGAATGGATCTGTAAGGATCGTGGAATCTAACTTCTGGCTCCACGTAGGACCAGGTCCCTGCTCCCCACACCTGGGTTTCAGCACTGTGGGTCTCCAACATCCCGAGGTCAATATCCTGTTTTTTTTATGTCCTGGGGATCTGATATCTTAGTTTTCCAGAGTCCTGGGCCTTTACCTCATGTCTCCTACACTTGAGGTATCAGGAAATTTCATGCTTCACATTATTAGAAACGTTTTCTGAATGGTAATACTATCAGTATCATACTAGGCTTATGTAGAGTATGTACACCTAACAAGTCTTTTATCCTGTAATGTCTTCCATTCCTATAATTCTTAGTTTCCTTAAGAACATTGATTTTGAACACATATGTGAGAAGGAAGAGTGCTCTGTGGGGAAGTGAGAAATGTAACAGGTTAAATCCCTGCTTCTTTGCTAACTTCCTGTGGCATAAATGACAAAACAAAATTCTGTACTATTCCCATTTTCAAAGTGAAGATAATGCTTTATTCCTTTTCTCCCTTCATTTTGTCTAATTGAATGATAAACTATTTGGATAGAATCACTGTCTCTTCATACAATTCTTCTGAAACAGTAGAGCTTTTTTTCTTTGCCAGGGTTTCCAGAAAATAATGATGTAATTATGATTATCCTATTAAAAATTCCACACAGCTTTATTCTGATTTCTGCTCCTGTCTGTACCTTCCTTTGATTGTATCTCATTCTCTCTGCTTTGGGAAGCTCTCAAGGTCTTCAGAGTCTTTTTTTCTATTTTTTTTTTCTTTCCTCTTCCTAATAATCACTACTTTTCTTCTCATGTATCAAAGAATGCATCACCTCCACATGGAATTAATTGGCATATTTGTCTGAATCATATTTTTTTTTTAGTACTTTTGGCTTCACTCCATTTTTGGAGTACTTTTAATAGGTATTTTTTTTAATATAAGGTAAGGCTGTAGATGTAGATAAATATAACTGTGATGGACGCAACTTTATGGTTGATAACTGATCCTGGTATCACTGGAGTCATTGCAAAGGCTTCCACTGGCCTCACTGTGTTATTCTAACTTTTCATACTAATGTTCATCAATCACATTCTTTCAGCATAGCAGCAAATCGATTTTGTCCTCTATAATTTTGACGCAAAATGTTGGCACTGCGTCTCTTATCAGGACTCAGCAAAATTTCATCTAGGGCTCTCAGTCTCTTCCCAATCCTTCCATGTCCAGTCTATACCATTATCCCCTATATATTAGCTTTGAAAATCCCCTGGAATTATCTCTAGATCATTCTCTAGCACTATATGAGTGAGCTGGAACCTTTGGTTGTTAATTCATATTTGTTACCCTTAGTAGCTACAGCTGCTGCATCCTGTGACTCACAGGTTCACTGCAGCTCCTTTGAGGTAGATTAGCTAACTCTGGCTTTGCCTTGATTACACACTTTCATGGCTGCAGATGCATCCTTGCATCATTACTTAAAACAAATGTTCCTTTTTGGAGCAACAAATTAGATTTGATTTGCAGATAGTGAAGTGATTGGTGCCAGCCACATTTCTTTGGACTTTACAGTAGCTTTGTATCATCCCTGCTTGCAGAAATCTGATTGTGATGTTCAGTGGACAGTCACCATGACTGTTTCAATGGAAAATTACCAGACAGACAGACTCCTCTGTGCCCTCCCTCTCCTTCTAAAGAAAAATTTTGAACCAGTTTTAGGCATTTGGTTCTCCTTGTGCAGTTGGTAAAGGGAAATAAGCTTGCAGGCAGTCTGGTGCCTAATGAGATTACTCAGGAAGTAGAGTTCATTTGCCAGCATGAAAAGGATCTCTCCTCCAAAGAGAGGACTTCATTTCGTACTCTAAAGGCCTGCCTGTGATGCAGCCAACTCTGCTCATCCTTTTGAGACAGTGCAAAAAAGAGTTCAAGGGTGCATGGAAGTGAGAGTCTGAATTTGTAGGTACTGTTCTGAGGGCAGTGTAGTGAGAGGGGTCAGGAAAAGAAATTGTGTTTTCCAGCCATGACATCTGAGCCTGCTCATGCATTTTGAAAGAAAAGTCTCCAGAGGAAAAAAATATATAATTGGTGTTAAGATACAGTGTTTTGTGATGAAACACAGTGCTGCCAAAGTTTGTTGAGTTTGATTTAAATCTGTCCAGTGCATCAGCATATTCCAGGAGTTCATTTGATCACCTTTCTACTTTATCTCTGAATTGTGATATTTATTAAACTAAACAGCCACCTGCTTGGTGGCTTCCCAAATGCGTGCAACACAAGTGTTGATACCCAGAGAAATCTATAGGCCAGAATTTAAATGCTTATGTATGCTGGATGGCCCTGTAAGCACACAGTGTCAGAGGCACTAGTTTCTATTTGACTTTGAAATCCAAGATCTACAGGAATTGTTGTGGTCCAAATTTCCACCAACGCCTTACTTCTCTGTGTGACAATGCATAGAAACAACAGGGTAACAGATTTCTGTACTTATTTCGTAGTTTCATACCAGTTTGTTAAGGTCCATGGGTTTTGAAGAACACAGGATAGTAGTGCCATGATCCTTTGGCATGATATTTTTGTGCAAGCCACAGCAAATACTAAATGCAGATGCAGACCCAACACCAGATCATATGACTCCCTTATAGCTGGAAACAGGTGGCATCCATTAAAAATCTGCACTTTTTTGTAATTCCCATTACCCATTTCTCAAATCAGTCTCAGCTGCAGCTCGCTTACCATAGGAAAGAGAAGAATCTAGAAACATAGCAAACAGGGCTGGAAGCGTAACCACTCTTTAAGGCAGCCTGGGTGTTTGGGTGGCTTTTTCTTCTTGTTTTGTTTCCTTACATAGATCTTATATTTTTATTGATAACTTTATGGAAATAACATTTCTTAAAAACATAACTGAGAGGCTCTAGAAAACTGATGCTTTCAATTGGTAATTTCAGATTCTGCTCTGGTGGGCAAGGATAACTCTTTCTGTCTCAGTTTATGTCTGTAACTTAGGAGACCTGTGGAGTTTGGCAACTACAGTTCCCATGGATGCTGCCCCTACCATGTCTTCCACTTCCTGGAGATCACAGAATGGCCTGGGTTGAAAGGAACCTCAAGGATCATGAAGCTTCAACCCCCATGGACCGCAGTATGTGTTATCTTACATATCTCTACCCCCATATGGACCACAAGATATGTTATCACAGTAATGTAATGAAATGTAGTAATGAATATGAAATATAGAAATGAGCAGTAAAAGACAATTAAAAATCCTTCTATATATATGTCAATGGCAAAAAAAGTACCAAGGATACCTTTCATCCTATACTTGATGCAGCAGGAAATGTGGCCACTGAGGACAAGGAGAAGGCTGAGGTCCTCAATGCCTTCTTTACACCTGCCTTTAATAGCCAAACCAGTTATCCTCTGTGCATTTTACGCCCCGATCTGGAAGTCTGGGATGCTACTCAGGATATACCCCCATCCATTCAGGTGGAGACAGTCAGAGAGCTCCTCCTCCATCTGGACTGTCACAAGTCCGGATGGGCTGCACCCTCGGGTGCTGAGGGAGCTGGTGATGGTGATTGCTGAGCCTCTCTCGGCCATCTATCAGCGCTCCTGGTTAACTGGAGAGGTCCCAGAGGATTGGAGGCTTGCTGATGCAACTGCTATCTTCAAGAAGGGCCGTAAGGAAGATCCGGGGAACTATAGGCCTGTTAGCCTGACCTCAATACTGGGGAAAGTAATGGAGCAAATCATCTTGGGTGAGATCACATGGCACATGTGTGGTGTCCAGGGGATCAGGCCCAGCCAGCGTGGGTTCATGAAAGGCAGGTTGTGCCTGACCAACATCATCTCTTTCTATGACTGGGTGACCAGGCTGGTGGAGAAGGGAAGGGCTGTTGAGGTAGTATACCTAGACTTTAGCAAAGCCTTTGACACGATCTCTCACAGGCTTCTTTTAGGGAAACTGGTTGCTCATGGCCTGGACAGGTGTACCCTTCTTTGGGTAAGGAAACAGGGCCATGCCCAGCAGGTCGTGTTGAATGCAGTTAAGTCCAGCTGGCGACCCGTTTCAAGTGGTGTCCCCCAGGGGTTGGTACTGGGGCCCATCTTGTTTAATACCTTTATTGATGACCAGATGAAGGGATAGAGCGTACCCTCAGTAAGTCTGCAGATGACACCAAGCTGGGAGGTGGTGTCGATCTGCCTGAGGGTAGGGAGGCCCTTCAGAGGGATTTAGACAGGCTGGATCGATGGGCTGAGGTGAATGGGATGAGGTTTAACAAGGCCGAGTCCTGCACTTAGGGCACAACAACCCCATGCAGTGCTATTGGCTTGGTGATGAGTGGCTGGATGAGTGTGAAGAAGAGAAGGACCTGGGGGTGTTGGTTGATGCTCAGCTGAACATGAGCTGACAGTGTGCTCAGGTGGCCAAGAGGGCCAATGGTATCCTGGCCTGCATTAGAAATGGTGTGGCCAGCAGGAGCAGGGAGGTGATCACTCCCCTCTACTCAGCCCTGGTGAGGCTGCACCTCAAGTATTGTGTTCAGTTTTGGGCCCCTCACTACAGAAAAGACATTGAGGCCCTGGAGCTGTCCAGAGAAGGGCAACGAAACTGGTGAGGGGTCTGGAGCACAAGTCTTATGAGGAGTGGATGAGGGAGCTGAGATTGTTTAGTCTGGAGAAGAGGAGGCTCAGAGGAGAACTCACTGCACTCTACAACTTCCTGAAGGGAGGTTGTGGTGAGGAGGGGTTTGGCCTCTTCTCCCAGGCAATGAACAGGACCTGGGGAAATGGTTGCCAGTTGTACCAGAGAAGGCTTAGGTTGGACATAAGGAAGAACTTTTTCTCTCAGAGAGTGGTCAGGCACTGGAATGGCTGCCCAGGGAGGTGGTGGAGTTGCCATCCCTGGCAGTGTTCAAGAGGTGTCTGGATGAGGAGCTGTGAGATATGGTTTAGTGCTTGTGGTAGGAATGAGAAGACAGTTGGGCTAGATGATCTTATAGGTTGTTTCCAACCTTGTGATTCTATGATTCCATGAGTAAAAAAAAAAAAAAAAACACAACATTTTTTGCTTCATTCGGTGTTTTTTTCCACTAGATGTCAGAGGTGAAGAGGACTCCTTGCACTTGTTTCACTATGTTTTCCTTGGCTTATGCCACACATTGGAAATAAGAAGAGCTCACCTGTTCTTCTCTATAATGGCATCAAAAGAGCAATGCGGGAAGCGGAGGCATGGTGATGTAGGTAGGCCATGATCTAGTATAGCTCTGGGAGCAAAGGCATTTCCTCTTCACCTTTCTGGCTCAACAAGCCAAGTTGCGCTGAAAATCTACATGCTGCCAGCTCACTCCAATCCATGGCTGGAGGCATGCAGCCCGGACCTGGAGGAATAACAAACAGGCCATATACACCAAAAGGAAGACTTTTGCTAAGCTGTCTCCCTTATGAAATGACAGCCTTTCTTTAGACTATTTAGATCAGTAATTTCAATGTTTCTTGTGATTAACAAAGCTTTGGGGAAATATTTTCACTGCATATAAAGAAGAGCATGCATCTGTGCCTTTAAAGGATGAGGCAGACTCAAAATATTGCCGTGTGGTTAGCAAGTTAAAGACTGAAACTTCTCCCTAGTGTGTTTATGTTCACAATATTCATCAAATCTAAAATAAATTATAATTTCCTAGGCTATTGTGTTTAACAAAGCTTTGGAGACATCAGTTGTCTTATTAACATTTTTATTCCTTTTTTTTTTTTTTTTTTTTTTTTTTTTTAACTGATATTATCTCAGAGAAATTAAGGAGATGTTATTAGTCTTTGAAATTATGGAAAAATGTTTTTTGTCTTCTTAGTACTTAATGAATGCTGTGGTGTATGCTTTTGTGTGCATAATGAAACCACATTTTTCCTCATTTTCAAAATCTATTTGGGAGGACAGTCTTGGTACTTGGAGATAAATTGCATTTTCTTTAAAGGAAACATTGTCAAATGCCCAAGGATTTGTGGGATTTTCTCTATTATCTTTCATCTATATAATAATGAAGATATCTACTGGCAGATTATCTCTTCAAAAGCAATATTCATCCAGTGTACAAGAAAGTGCACCTGCCTGAAAAAAGAAAAAAAAAAAAGGAACAGCAAAAAGACTTCTTCTCTTATCAAACAGTGTCTACCCATCTTTACCTTTATCCTAGGTGGCTATCCATGACAAAAGATAACTGATTATTGTGAATCATCACAATGTCAATTGTATGTAAGAGTGACTAGATTGAATTTGGAACTCCCTCCATTCTTTCCTTAGCTCCTTCAGTCTACAGTGTTACAGGCCATGGGGTAAAGAGACTCCTGCCAGATTATTCATATTCAGTAAGATAAACCTGAGTTCACAAAATAACTCTTATTCTTAGAATTACAGCATGTAATAAAACCATGGTATAGCCCTAAGTGCATCCTAAGTATGTAGAGCGTTATCAGACTCAGTGGGAATTTTATGTCTCTGAGAATCATGGAAACTAGCTGTTGTACCATAAACTCCTTCATGCAGGGGTCATTCTCTTTCCTCTTCCTGATGCTCAGGAGCAAATAATCATATTAACTAAATATAATGCATATCACATATCATGCAGTGGTAATTGTTTCCAGTGGAGTTGCTATATCCCATAGGTTTTAATACAATACTCTAGATTTCATGCAAAATGAACAAATAATTCATGTTGCCCCCATAAAATTTCTCTCTGACCCCATCTCTGATGCATAATTCTGTGAGATGTGTGTATAAATTGAGGAGACTTAAAAGACAAGATCACTGTTCTCTGTTGTGCTTTGCTTAGACTGAGTTGTTTCTGAATATTGCTCTCCAGCATTTGAGATGAATGTAATAAACATCCTTTCCCCAAGAATAGCTTGGCTGTAGATCACATGGTGTGTTCAAATCACAGCCACTGTAGTGTTTTCTCTATATTACTTTTAAATGTAAGCAAAGCAGACAAAGCAGAATATTTGTATTCAGTTTGTAGTATTCCCATCTGATTGTGCATCTGCAAATTTGTACTTTTTGACTGCCTTATCATAAGATATCTTGGGATGAACTGCAGTTATTTATATATGATACAGAAATGCAACCATGGTATTTCTCTTTGCAAGATGCATACAGGACTACATTCAGAAACATCTAGTGTTTTGCAGTTGCCATCCCACTCATACCCATCTGCATGTCTGCATTACCCCATCATAGACTGAGCAACTTAGTGTTGTGATGAGCTGGATCTTGCCCTGTCAACTCTGCTCTCCTCTTTGGATACAAAGCCATTCCGTCTATTTGAATGCACTAAACTCCTTCTCTCTCCCTCTCTCTCCCTCTCTCTCCCTCTCTCTCCCTCTCTCTTTCCCTCTTTCTCTTAGAAAATCTGAGCAATATCTAGAGGCAAGTTTTGGTGGGTCCTGACATCATCTGGGATCCATTGGCACATACTTGGCCTTTTGCTGGTAAAAATTATTACTGCTCTACCTATCTAAATGCAAGTTAGAGTTACTTTTCTTTGCAGAGGCTCCTGTGATGCTGTGTTTTGGATTTGTGATGAAAATAGCAGTGATAAAATGCTGAAACATTTAAATGTTGCAGAGCAGTGCTCATACAGGGCCAAGGGCTGTCATACTTCTTGTTCTTCTTTGCCAGTGAGCAACTGGGTGTGCATGAGGTGCTGGGCAGGTACATGGCCAGGATAGTGACACAAATTGGCCAAAGGGATGTTCCATACCACATCGAGTCATGCTCAACAATATAAATTAGAACAAATTCTGCAGCAGGGTCTGTTGTGATAGGACAAGGGGAAATAGTTTTGAACTAAAAGAGGGGAGATTTAGACTAGATGTAAGGAAATGTGACTTTTTGTGCATGTGACTTTTGCTTTACCTAGGAAACTGTCTCAAACTATGAGTTCTTGCACTCTTAACTTTCCAATTCTCTCTTCCATCCTACCTGGAAAGAGTGAGTGAGTGACAATGCAGGCCTTTGCTGCCTGCACAGCAGATGCAGTAGAGAAATTCTCCAGGAGAAAAACATGGAAAACCTCCAATTTTTTTTGAGAGAGGAAAAAAAAATAGGAAGTATAACATGATCCTGTATTAATATTTCTTAGCAAAGACTGTGCCAGTCCCTTTGTGCAAAGTCTATCTAAATGGGGCCACTCTGAAAGCGCATTCCCTATGGGCATGCACGGGGCAATTCTCTATGTAGGAGCGACATGGATTGTAGAGTTTTATTGCTCAAGGTGGTTTGAGGCAGACTAAATTAGATGTCCAAACAGAGATGGATCATATGGTGAAAGACAGCATAAACTGCTGAATAGCTTGATGCTCTGTGGATGCTATGTCTGGTATCTTTGCTTGCTAAAATTGAGCTTAGTGAATGTCTAGGCTAGTTTCAGCTTTCAGTCACTCCGACCAAGTGTGGCTATGTTGGAAGACTGAGACACTTGTGCAGTCGAGCACCTATGAAGTCAGCAAGTTCCTGGAACAGCTTGGAATGTGTTTGGTTTTACATTACCTCACCTAATGTGCAACCAACATTAAAACTTCCCCTCAAGCAATATATTTAATTGCATGCTCTTCTGAAAAAAAAGAAAAAAAAAAATCAGATTTATTCTATCAATAAAGACAAATTGTTTTCTTTTTCTTTTTCTTTTTTGCTCTCATCTAAATACAAAGTATTTAGAGGTATTTCTAGACAATTTAAAGTCTTTCTTGGAATAGAATACATCTTGTGGTAGTTATGTACATCTTTACTGCTTATGCAAAATAATGGCTTTTGTTAGAAGTCTAATCTGTTATTCTTAAAAAAAAACCCTAGTTAAATATTTTGCATGCTATATTCTAATATGATTAAGTTAACTATTTCCATTATTACTTTCTTATTTCTTATGCTGTCAGGAGTAATGTTAAATTTATTTGTAGCACTATTTGTTACCTTTTTAGCCAACAGTGGTGATATTCTTTAAATTGGACTATTGTGTTAATTGAGAAGGTAGAGTTTTATTCTCATGGTTCATGCTTCTAAAAAAACCCCACAACATAAAACCAACAAGAAACATAACAAACAAAACCAACAAGAAACAAAACAAACAAAACCAACAAGAAAGCTGGGCCCCTTTTCCTTCCCGTTCTGTGTTTAAAGACCTATAGCAGCATGAATGAAACATCACCAAACAATTGCATCCCCCCCAGCCCCCAGGGAGCTAATGTATTTTATCAGCATTTACAATGAAAAGAAAAAATATCAGAATCTCAGCATTACCATGACTTCAATTCTCCTCCCCCTGCATTATTATATTTTTTAAACTCATTTTAAAGAGCTGCAGGTGCCATTCCCTGCTCTGTGCAGAAGTTCTAATAATGGGTCAGAATTCACACAGATGCACACAACCCCCACATTTATTCATATATATATATATATATATATATATATATATATGTATTATATATTTTTCATGGTATGGCAGAAGATATTATCTTGATGATTCTCTATTCACAGTGCTATCTCTAATCCAATGCAGAACCAGATTACCAACCCAGCCTTTTGAAGCCTTGATGTTATTTTGCTTGATAAATTGGTCACAAGACTAAAATTGAAAAGAAACCCTGTTTTTATTATTGGAGACAAATCTAGCAAGCAGGAAGCATATGTTGTGCTTTGGACCACATGCTGGGGATTGGGAGCTAGAGGGCTCTCACACCAATCAGTGACTTCAAACAATCCCCTGCGTCCACCTGGGACAGAATCTGTGCCATTAGTCTTCACTGGAGCAGCCATCTAATGCCACCAGGCAGCCCCAAGGAGCAGAGGAAGCCACCTGACAAAATGTCACAAGGAAGAAAGGAAAAGAAATAATCAATACGTTTGGTATTGATTTGCATTATTTTTTTTCCCCTTACAATCTGATACCGATATATGCTGATCAAAAGCAGGGGGAGGGGAGTGGGGGGGGGGTTGGGGGGAGCTAAGACAGTACTTATGTGAAAGCTTTAATGTTAGACAGCTAATGCAGAGATCACAATAAATGTGCAGACTGGCAAGCACTGTATTTTTCAAAGGGCAGCATTGAGTATTGATCTGTGTTAGAAATGATAATGAGGTTATTTTGTGTCTTGGTGTAATACCTTAACATTTCAGTGCTTTAAATGCATTGGAGTTAAGATATTGAATCCTACGAATTTTTGATCCTTTCAACTCGAGTCCCTAAATTTTTCCATTGTTACAAGTAGCTATTTCAGTTTTGCATTTCTGGGCTATTGCAGCTACTTTGTCATACTGTTTCAACTTCTCATTTCAGCGTAAGTGCTTGTGAAATAGGAATTACTGAAGCCTACCCCCATAGGAAGGAGCTTTCCTTTGCGAACATCTTGCAGTCTCTTTCATGTTTAAAATATTTTAAGTGAATGGAAGGAATGAACCTTTCAACTTTTCCAAATACAGGTGAAGATCGCTGCTTATGGAAAATGTGCCACATTTTTGGTGATTGGTTCTGGAACTACCTTGGATGCTTTGTTTGATCAATAGAAAACATTTCCTAATTCCTTGTGACTCTTCTGCTGATTTGTGTATGTATAATGGTCGCTTGGTTAGTGAAGCAATGTGAATAAATTATTAATGTGAAGGCCAGATTTTCATTTAGTGCAACAGCACAACATTAGTAATTAGACTGGCTGAGGTTAGCAGCACCAACATACTGCATGAGATGTGGAGAGGGAAGCTTTGCTGTCACAACTTTCTGCTAAGAGATGAAAGAAAATCTTGTAATTTGATTCCTAAAATCTGTCTTTTTTGGTAAATATCTTTTGTTTTTCGATTTATTTCCAACAGTTAGTTGGAAATTGAAATAATAAGAGTGAATTAAGGTTAATAATAGAATCATAGAATGGCTTGGGTTGGAAGGGACCTCCAGGATCATCGAGTTCCAACCCCCTCACCTTTGGTCCTGTATGTTAAAAGATTATGCGAAGAGAACACTGGTTTTATCCTGACACATTCAAGTTTCATAAGCCTATTTGCACAGTTAAAAATATAATCCCTGTCTAACATTTCAGAATTCAAGCTCTCGTCACTCTTTTTTTCTTTTTTTTTTTTTCTGTAGCTGCTCAAATTAAAAAAAAAAAAAAAAAAAAAAAAAAAAAAAAGCACCAAAAAAACCCCCAAAACCAGAAAACTATAAACAGTCATTTCTAGGCACTCCAGGTTAAAGCCTCTCTCTCTTTCATTTAAAATTAATGACTGTCAAAAATACTGCAATCTGATTTAAAAAATGTGCTAACATCAAGAGAGGCATGCATATGAATATGTTACTATCCACATGATTCTGAATCATGCAGTTAAATTTTAAAAGCATAATTCTCTTGATTTAACTAAAGTTATCCCCGGTATTAAAGAATGGCGGAGAAAATGCTTTCAAAATGTGACTTATTTTCACCATTTTTTGATTCTGTGCATTAGAACTGTAGTGAAACACTGATGATTTACATTGCCTGTTGACCCAGACTTGTGGGTTTAAGTGGGCAGTATTTTCTAGGAAGTGTTGTTTCTAAACAACAAGGACACATTACAAATGATATCCCAAGGGCAAGATATTAGAAATGGTTGGTGGGAGCTGATGTTTTTATCACTGATGTAAACAGGATTTAGGCACCACTAAGTGCTCCTGGGAATCCTCCTGTTAAAATTCTTTCGTTTCCTTCTGCTGATGAAATCAGAATGCTTTCCACTTGCTTCTGTTTTTAATCTTGGTTATAGGCTGCTGTATTTCCTTGCTTCCAATTTAGATTAGTTTTCAGACCGATTGTATGTTGAATTCTTCCTCTTGGTGTTCTTCCATCTGTGACTGTGTGTGTAGGGGGTTGATGTGCAAAAGCAACCACATTTCCTTGGTGTTATTCTGTCACATCTGAGGTCATGCCTAGCTTGTCTTGCCCAGCTACTTTGCTCTTTCTGCACTAAAATTAGTGTATGTGAAGACTTATTTGTGGCAAGCAGCTGTTGCAGTTTTCTCATCCCTCCAGGGCAGAAGTTTGGAACAGCAGAAGGAGGGAGGTTGCTGTCTTCAAAGTAGCTTTAGGTATGTGGAAGAAAGGAAATTTATTTTTTTTTTAAAGTCAGTTGCCTAAAGTGCCAGACAGGGATCACTGCAAAGGCTCTGGTTACAAAAACCCTCCAGATTTCTGCCTGGGATCAGAAAAGAGAAACAAACAACTCTTTGTGATTAAAATGAATAATTCCTTGTGCATTATAGTGTAACCTCCCCAAACTCTAACTTTCCTTATGTTAAGTTTAATGATGAATCAACGTTAGTTGTGCCTAATTATTGCATCATGTTTGTTGACGTAAAGTTCATGCTGTGGTTGATAACATCACAGCTATGCTTTCTCAAGCAGCCAAGACACTCTATTTATCACTATCTAGCCAGAGATATTTTGAAGTAAAGATAAGCTTTTTGCTATTAGAACAGCAGCATTTAGGAGCTCTTTTGACTGATTTACAACCTGTCCCAGTATAGCCAGCTATTTACAGAGGTCTGAGAATGGGAGCTGGTTTTCATGAGCCATGATCACTCTTTCCCATTGATTTCACAGGGGGGATAAAAAAAACTGAAGCAGACAAGGTCTGACGTTATTCTTGTCCCAGGCATATGCTGTGACCCCACAGCCCTGCTCCTTCTTTATTAATAACTATATTGAACCAAAGTAGTTTTTGCAATGCTCTGTAGGGTGTCCTTTTATTAACTACTCTTTATTCTGAGAAAAACCTATTAGTTATAACTCTTTGTTTCCTATTATTTAACTGGACTTTAATCCTTAACATGACTTGCTCTTTATCCCTTACTTATTTGTTCTCTTTGATAGTCTCCAGTGAGGTATCCTACCAAAAGCCCTTTGAAATTGCAAATAATTGACACCCACCACATCCCCCTTGTCCACTATTTTATGAACTTCTGCAACACAGTGTGAAAGACAAAGGGGCTTGATTAACTCTTACGGGAGCTCTGCTGGTATCATCCTATCAGCTGATATTTATCTATGTGCAGTATTTCTCTGTTGATAATTGCCCACTCCCATCTATTCCCCACTGGAGAAGTGACCCCTCCAAATTGGCTGTCATATGCTTACAGTAATAGTCATTACTGGGGAATGTTCTGAGTGGTTTTACGTAGGAAGAGGAGATCTTGGAAAAAGATTTTGACTCAGATGCGGCAGAAGCACATGGAGCACATGCGGCAGAAGAGTCCTATACAAGTAACAAAGCAAGTGAAAATATGTTTGATTTGTAGATCTGTGCTTGCCCAGGAATTGGCCTCGCCTCTCAACAGTACAGAAGACACTTGGATCATGCACAGGTGGTGTAAAATTTTTTTTTTTTTTCCCATTTTCCCCGTGTTTCCCATTTCCCATTCTCTTCTTCATGTTCTTCTTCAAGTCCTTTTCTCAGTAGTGACTATGCTATGAGCATGGCATGAAAACCCTGCCTAGCCTATGGAGCCAACTTGGAGATGGTTCCCTGTATGGTGGGAAATGGAATCATACTGGCCATCATAGATGACCACTGTTCCAACTCTTTCATTCACATATGGCTTATGGCTCACTCCTTCCAACTCTCTGGCTTGTCCATGGGTTCTTATCCCCTTATGATCTCTCCATTCAGTTGAATACAGTCCTTATATATATTTCTCTTTGAGGCCTTTTTTCTAGTCTTATGATATTCTGTGCCTTTCCTGGAAAAATGTCACTACTTCTCCTCACCAAAACAAGCTCCAAATCCTGATGCAGACATGCTACTCCAATTCACCTTAGTGCCTGAACTCCATGCTTTGATCACCTGTGGGTGGGCTGTGAGTGAGGGTCAGGGACTCAGCTGTTGCTCAGTTTCTTTCTACCAGCTTTGAAGTGCTTGTTGAGCTGAAACCCCCACTGAGAGATCAGACATTGCTCAGCTGAGGGTTTTCAGCCATGCACAGCTTTCAGAGGGGGATGTTCTGGCTCTGGCTGAAGTGATGATAGAGAAGAAGGTTATTACTTGAAATCAAGGAGGGCTCTAACTCAGAATTACTGCTAAACACAGTGACTTCTGGTAAGCAATCCTTTCTGCAGGCTGAAAAATATACAGAGAACATTTTAGCTGGTGCTAGCTCCTTAGGCTGGTGCAAACCACATCTAACAACATTCCCCCCAGTGCCAGTTAACACCACATAAGCACATAGACTTAAAAGTAACTTTTCTTGTAATTTCATAGAGCTGTACAAGTACAGCATTTCTAAAGGGGCTTATGCTATGGATGTGTTGTTAATCTCTGAAAGGTTGGAAGGTTTCAAGCAACGATCTTACAGAGCTTCCTATAAGAATTTGGACTAATTATTTCAAATTCAAACCATTTCACAAAATCAAAGGGGAATTAAGATTTTAATTTCTTTTTTCCCTTTTGTTTTTCTTCATTATTTGACAAAGCCCAGAGAGTAATCCTATTTTAAACATGAATATAAAGTAGTCCTAACAGATGTTCTGTCTGCTACAAAACTTTATTTAAACAGGCATGGTCTGTATGTAATATGCACACGAAGGTCAAAGCTTGTAGACTGTGATTCAAAAGCACAAAGCTTTGACATCACTTTAATTACTTTTATTTGTGATTTTTTCAAGTGAGTTTAGTGAATGATTAATGGCATTGGCTTAGAACAGGCACACTACTGGCAAGAATTGTGTGAAATCAACATTGCCTGCATACCTCTGTCCTGACCCTCAGCACTGTTTCTATTCCCCGTTTCCCATCTTTCTGGAACAGATCCTGCCAGCCATGTGCAAACGGACTCCGTTTTCCAAAGCACTTAACAGCTGAAATGAAATTGGGAAGGAAATTTAGTCTCCAAAGCCTGCGATGTTTTGTTTCTCCTACTGTGGATGTTACTAGAATTCCGGGTAATGCCTTTGTCCAGGTGAGTTCTGTTTTGCATGAACTGTCCATGTTTTATGCGTTGACACCTGGATTTTCCTGTGGTATGAACCCAAATTAGGAACTGAAGAGTCCTGCCTCTGGAAGGGACTCTTTGAGCCCATGGAAAGAAGGAATGAGATATAGATTCTACTGCTGGTGTCATATAAAATGTCACGTATTGGGGATTTTGGTCAAGGAGTGTTTGCATTTCCCTTTTCTAGACCTCCATTGGTACAGCATGTATTGTGTTATACAATGTGGAGATAGAAGACATGGCAGTACAGGACCAATCCGTTTCCCACCTGTCTAAATGGCTTTGCTGCAAGAGGTCCTGCAGGGCTTCTAGACTGACTGACCCCTTCCTCACAGACACTCCTCAAGTAATGCCTCCCACTTGTTTCCATGAAAACAACAACAGCAGATACAAAGAGCACAATAGCACTATTTGATAGAGCAAGTTCTCACCTATAGAACAAGTTCTCAGCATAGTCATCAATACTAGGAACGTATTCTCACCAGTGATGAGGAAGAGTGTACATACAGTGTTAGTAAATGTAAAAATCTGCACCAGAGAAGATTTCACTGTTGCTATGATGATGCCACTGCTGAAATGCACCATTCACCGCCTCTCTGTGCTCGCATCCGTGATTTGGTTTCTATAAAGATTTGATGAATGTCAATTGGTGCGATTTGTTTCCACATGGGGAAATTCAGTGACACACCTTTTCTTCATATGCACTTAAATATTGGATGCCATTCTGTCAGACTGCCCCTCTGCTGCAATCTGTCAAATGGCAACAAAGTGTAATGGAATATTCGTGGGAAGGTTCAACCTCTGCTGCCATATGATTAACATCCACCTCTGACCATGTGGGCCCACATGATATAATAGGAGGCATTACTTTCAGAGCAGCTTTCATTGCTTTGCTAAATGCTGTGGCCAAATTTCTAAACAATAGCTGAGCTTTGAGGGGATTGAAGCAGATTTGTGCATATGTGTGGCTGCCATAAAAACCTCAGCAACTCTGTGTGAACAGGAAAAGGACGTTGTTTTCAGCAGAGTAGGTCTTTTTTTCCCATTTCTTCTTTTTTCCTTCTTTCTTTTTCTTTTCTATTTTTCTCTCTTTCTTCAAAAAAGGAGGTAGGAATTCTGAAAAAAAAAAACCAGAGTTTTTTAAAAACTTATTTCTCTGTGGATGCTTCTGAAAACTGATAAGAAAACTGAAGCAGAAAGAAGGGAGAAAGAAACTCCTGACTTCTGTTTTACTACTTCATGCCTGGAAGAACTATGGAAACTATTTGGAAAATGTGAAAATGCTATATTTACCTCAGCGTTTCTTGCAGCAGACTATTTTTCCTGTCCATAAACTTTCAAATGGAGATGCTTTCTCAGAGTTTTGATAGGGAATTCTTGTATCTTAACCATTCTGCATTTGTTCTGAATTATTTGCTGTGTGGTTTCAGTTTTTCAGACATGAAAATTTGAAAAAAGACTTGTGCTAACCCCTGTAGGTATTAAGCTTCACCTATTTCTGGTAACAAGTGTGAGTTGACCATAGAATCCGCATGTGTCTGAATCTAGATTTTAAACATATTGCATTCAAAGTCAGTCTTAAACTTTTGGGCTTGGCTTTAGATGTGGGTTTTAAATTTCTTGATTAGGTCTTTAAAATCCTGCTTCAGGCCTTTCAGTTTGCACATTCTTCTCCTTTTGTGCTAAATAAATCTCAATGTGGTGTAAGTTAGATGAAATCTTTCCTTTAAAGCTTTCATTAAAATCTTATTTTCTCTTGTTTTTAATGTATATGTAAGTTTGTGTGCCCATTAGCTGTGTAATAATGCATTTCCTTTACTTTTTTTTGTCTTTTTACTTATGACAGAATGAGTTGAAGATGTACTCTCTTCTACAACAATTTCAACTTTTTTATTGACTTCTTCATCACAGCTTTTGCCAAGTTTTTTGTAGATCGTTTAACAATAGCAAGACAGCCTTTCAGACTGTGAGTGAATTTGCAATCTGGTCACGTACTGCATGTCTTTGAAAAGAAGGAAATACAGAGACAAAGACAGAATGTGATAGAATTTTATTTAATGCACTGGCATGAAGTGTAAATACATACTGAATACAGATACTAAACTTTCCTAGTTCTGATATGAAATAATTACCCCAGGGACTTCTGTGTAAAGTAAGCCCTATAAAACCATTCAAATATGGATGATGCATTTCAGGTGACCTCTTCTTAATATTAAAGTTCATCCACCAAATGTAAATGTGAATGTTTACTTAGCAACAGAATTTATTTTACCTTAGAAAATGAAGAGAATTTTTTAAAAGTATGAATAACTATTATTTTAGTGTCATAGAAGATAACACAGTATACACAGTATGTCAGATTTAATTTTTTTTTTGACTGATTTATTCCATTCACAGACTTGTAGTCCTACACAAAATAGTGTTCTCTTGTACAAATCTGTGGCCAAATCATTAGCATCATTAGAGGACTTAGTTATCACATCTGAATGTCTAAACTATAGTAAAATACAATACTCCAATCATAGAATATCCTGTGTTGGATAAGACCAATAAAGGCCATTGAATCAGCTCCTGACTCCACACAGCACCACCCAAAAATCCAAACCCTTTGCCTGAGACTGGTGTCCCAACTCCACTTTGCTCTCTGTGAGGAGCTGCAGGCTGCCATGAGACCCCTCCTCAGCCCTCTCTGCTTTGGGCACCTCATCCTCTCCTCACCTCTTCCCCTGCAGACGTTTCATCATCTTTGTAGCCCTCACAAGTTTGTGTTGGTCTCCCTGTCCACATCAGTCTAGCATGGCATGGTAATTCCCTTTACATACAGAGAATGGTAACTAAGACTTGTACTGTGTCCTCCAGAACTAGATTTTGTTTCTTTTTTTTCTTTATTGGTAGAAGTCACATTACACACAGTTAAGGTAGTTTTCCAGTAACTTTCTTAGTATTTTCAGCTGTGATATTCTCTTTGAAACTTCTGGCATATAGAGAATTACTTTGCCTCACTGTGTCTTGATATGTCCACTGGTAAAAAGTAGATGATAACATTCAGTTTTCTCTAAGGAATGTCCATATCTGTATATATACATTTTTTTCCCAAAGAGCTTTGAAAGTGTAAAGTGAGATATTCTGTAAGTGTTAAAGAGCTACTATAAAAGCTGAAAAATGGAGGCGTATTTTCATGATTCAGCAGGGATTAAACTGCGGCCCTCTTGTACTAAAATGGAAGCTTATCTCTGACTTTGGCACTATGCAGATATGGGTAGAATCAAAATCCACACAGTAGCCATCTGTGCCCTTTATGGCTAGCAGTTGTGTTAAGCTGGAAGTGAAATGGATTTGCTGACCATTCTCTCCCAAAATGGTGCACTAGGAAACCCTATATTCCTTAACAGCAGCTCATTAAATGCCTTGCTTTTCCATTTGTGGCATTTGTTTTCTCCATGGCAAGTGGTGGGGAATCCCCCACCTGCAACTTAGACAAGCAAGTTTTAGTTCTAATCTCTCTGTAGGCAGTGCACATCTCCTAAATGCTGTGCTGCATGAAGTCCTGTTGCTGATTTGCTTTTCAGCACGGCAGCATTGCTTCAAGTCTCTTAAGTAGTTCTCAGGGTGGAAATGGTAAGTGGTAGCTCTGAGCATTATGCTTCAACTCAAGAATGGATATTAAGATACTGCTCTTACACTGTACTACTCTGAATACTTTTTTCATTCTTCCAGTCAAATTTGCTGAAGCTGCCACATCTTTTTCAATTCTAGATATTGAAACATCTCTGTTTTCTTCACCTGCCTTCTCCAACTGTTCACATTCACTTTTATTGGAAATACACTGACTAAACATTTTTGGAAAGAAAAACAATATTTGGAGGATGACTATGCATGCTTCAGTAATTCTAATTAATTTCAAGGCTTATTCAAATTCAACTCAACCTTTATATTATCTGGCTCTGAGATGACATGAGCCCATTGCAATGGTATAAACCTGAAGTTTTGTTTAAAAAGGAGGAGGAGAAAGCAAGATTGACAGTTAGTTTAAATAGGCTACTACTGTGATTTGAATGAGCTATTGAAGGCAATATCATTGAAAACAGAGAATTGCTGAAAGATTGTCAGAGATGGAAGCAAAAGAAGGAAGAAACAGAAATAAGCATCAAGGAATTTTGAGGCTTTGTTTCACTTCTGCTCCAGCAAGGGTCAGCAAAGAGATGATAGGACAGAAGTAAAATTATAGTATGGAAAGATCAGAAGAAAAAAAATTCTGACATGGAAAATATGAGTTTGAAGAGTAGAAATGACTCTGTGCTTAAAGGAGAGAAAAATATGCTAAACTATTCAAGGCCAGGTTGGATGAGGTTCTGAGCAGCCTGGTCTAGTGGTTGGTGGCCCTGTCCATGGCAGGGAAGTTGAAACTAGATGATCATTATGGCACTTTTCAACCCAGGCCATTCTATGATTCTATGAAATTATAACAGACTTTCTTAGCACTTTGCAGAGAGATTTGCTTCTCTGAAGGGAAAAAAGGACTAGGAAAGTGCTTGAACAGTTTACCTGCCTGCAAGAAACTCGCTCTCCTTGAGTCCTGTGATTTGCAAGAGTAAAAACACCCACTAAAACCAGAATGAACTTCAATTTCTGTCCAAGTTAAGGACGTACAAGAGGGAACAGAAGATGGAATCCTAATGGGCATATTAAAAAACAATTAAAAAAAGAGAGAGGGAAATATATCAAACCTTGTTCCTAGATGCGGGAAAATAAGCAGAGGTCATATGAGTTTGAAGGCTGAAATAATGTCAGAAGCCTTGGAGCCTCTAAAAAATAGAATCAAACAAACCCAAATGGTAATGCATAAGGGGCATATTACTGCCGGATGGCACATACGTTCAGCTCTGACAGAAAGCATGTGCACAGACTAAAAGGAAAGTATGTGAGCTTCAGATTTCATGGAAAGTGACAGTACCATATGTAGTTCCTAATGAGTTTGTAGTTTGCTAACTATGCCTAAAAAAGCTTATACAGCTGCTTAGTGAGATCAACTAGAAAAAGCTCTTTCTAATTCTCTTGGTAGGTTGCTGGTTCAAAGCATGAAGCACTTAAACTCTCTAAAGCTGTTATTCCTTTTATTACTTTCCATATCATCTAGAAACTTCAGTCTTTGGTCATTGTTTAGGTGTTGTACCTGAATAGAACAGCACTGATTACTCCAAGCAGTGTGTTTTCTGAGTTTCTTTCTCAGTAAAGCACTGTTGGGCTGATTATTGACTGTGGCTCTGCTGCAGAGACTGGTAGGCAAAAAGCAGTATGTACGTTAATTGCTTTCAGTGGGGTTCAGAAATTCAAAACTGTGTTGCCATATATGTTCAGCAGAACTACTTGTGTCTTCAGTAGACTCGTGTCATTTGTTAGTGTGAGTCAGAAGGGACAGGGTGTTTGGCTTTGACAGAGTTGTGAAGGTTCCGTATGTTGGAAATCAGCTCTATTTGTCTGTAGAATCTGAGGTCTTAGCTTTTGAGAGACTGTAACAAACCCCCTGTAAATATTCATTGCAAAAAATCAAGTTGTCTGCAAATGGAAATGTGATCAGAAGGTCTTTCTGCAGAATATGACATCAAATTGCTGAAACAGCTGCAAGAAAGAGCAGAGAGATGTGTGATGTATTTGGATTGAAGGGAATTAACAAACAAGATTTTGATTATTGTAGGCAGGTGCAAGAGATGTGCTTTTCCTCAGCTACTCTTCAACATATATATTGACCACATGGTGCATGAAAGTGTATCAAGGAAACTGCAGCAGCAGCGTAAAGAAACACATAATGACTGTACAGAAAGAACAATCCAAGCAGGGAAGAATAGATTAAGGCAGTCTTATTTGCACGTAATTTGTTCCTTTGTGAAACTGCTGAAGATCTTAAAAGCCTTGGTAAATGCCTTTAAGGGAGTATGACAGAGAAAGGACCAAAAAAATCAATAGTCTTGATTCTTTTTCTCCTAGTTTGCATTAGTGTAGCCTACTGGCTGAATCTGTGTAATTTGGATGTCATCTAAATTTGCAGTTCAGACAGACTACTAAATGTAGCTCAACAAGACAGAGCCTTGTCTGTCTGATTGTGACTAATGTAGAGAAAATGAGGTGTCTGATAGGGAGCTCAAAACTGCCATTCCTCATGTAAACTGGAGATTTCAATTTTTCATTCCTTTTCAGTTAGAAATTACATCAGGAAACAAAGCACACATGGAAAATGCGCAGGAAATCTGGCTTTTGCATTGACCATTTTTTTTTGCAAACTCTGCAGCCTGCTTTGATGTCACAAAAGATTAACCAATTAGTGAATTAAAGAGAAAAATGATTTTTTTGGGGTGCCATTAATCAAGATTATTTCCTTTACCCTGGGGGGAGGAAATACCATAGGCAACAAGCTGTAATAATGCTCAGTGAGCTCTAATTTATTTGAACTACTTTCTAGGCAGAAGCTATGAAACTTCTTTCTGAGTGCATTCACAGGACTGCTCTTTAAGCTTCTTAGGCCTGGCCAAAGAAATTGTACAGGAAATTAGTTTCTGCCCCTTTAATGGCTGGGGTGGGAGATGAGAAGGCATGTCTTTAAGGCAATGATGAAGAAATGGCTTGACACAATGACAGGCTTTTACACATCTCTTTTTATTGAATACAGGAAGACATAAGATCCTTTTAATTGCTCATTTTCTACCTGCCACAGAGGACAACAGGAGGAACAAAAGAAAAAGCAACACAACTTGTCAAGTGATCCTAAGGATCTAATTCTTCCAGAAGGTTGTGCAAAGGGACTTTGTAGTTCTGTGACAAGTTACACTACAGACCCATCTTGTCTGCTGAATGCCATGAAGAAGACCGGGACATGCTAATTCCTCAGTCTGCCATCTCACAATAAATGGAGGCTCTGATCTGAAAATGCTGAGGAATATGCTGAACTTACACGGGCAGGGCTGCCAGTCTTTAGGTGAGTGAAATGGAAATGGTAGAGCAGTCATTTGATCAGGATCTGGCATTAACTGAGAAAAGTAACTGTCAGACTGAATACTAGATACTGTTTTAAATCTGGAGCTTTGGCTCAGTAACTCAGGAACAGTTTATTCTGTATAAAATTGAAATGACCACAAGAAAGGTAATTGTCATGGAAAATCTGCTGTCACGTCTCATAGCAAAGTGAAGTGTTTCAATAACAGCAGCATTGCTATCCTTGGAGACTGCTCCAAAACCAAACTGCAAAGATTTTCCTTGGTTTTAGTAAGGCCTGCAGGAGGCACAAATGAAGCATCTAATCATCCAGTGTGATGAAATGAGAGTTCACATGAGTTTGAAAGTGATCAAGGGGAAGAGGAGATTTCCTGGCTTTGGGAAACATCTGGTTATTCATTAATGTGTAAATTTTCGGTACTCTTCCCTTGGAATTCATTACTTGGGAAAAATTTGGAGATTTCTCCTCCCTCTTTCTTCCCTTTTGTTACTTTCCAATATGATGCCATCCTCCATTTCCTCCTTTATTCTGTAAAAAAAAAAAAAAAAAAAATCCCTTTGCTATTTTTTCTTGTTTTAATTTTTGATTTTTCTTCTTTAATGCCTACTCTTTCCTTATCAGAAATCTGTGACTGTAGAAAACATCCACTTTTAAAAGTATTTTGGGAAAATTTTACAAATTCTGAAATAACTCTGGTGTGATGCTTCTTAAAAACAAAATGTTTATCACTGTACTTTGTAAGCCTCTTGCAGCTGACTTTGAAAAAAAAAAAAAACTGTTAAAATATAGCAGAATGAGTTGGGAGGGACCTTAATGCTCATCTACTCCCAGCCCTCTGCCGTGAGCTGGTTGCTCAGCACCAGATCAGATTGCCCAGGGCCCCATCCAACCCAGCCTTGGGCATCTCCACCAATGGAGCACCTGTACCAACACCTCTGAAATATCAGTCATATCAAGTCTTTCTGCCTTCTACATGTAAATGCCATGATTAGCTTGTATTTCTAAAGGTGTCTTTCCAATTGGGAAGGCAAAATATTATATTTGGCATTTTAGATTCTTATCTAAAAACAGGCAGAAGTGCAATTGTTTAGAAAATGCCCTCAAAATAATGTGGTATCAATCTTCACATGCATCAGTGAGACACAGGCATGAAAAACAGTGTGTATGACATTATCCTGTATTCTGATTTCAAGATCACATTTGTTTTCTCTTCCATGTTGTGTGGAAGCTAAGACAAACTCATTTCTCTTGCCGTGTCTACACTGAATTTGCAGAGCTGGCAGTGTTAGAGGTCTTCTGCAGCCTCATCCAAAAACACTTCGAAGACAAACAAAAATGTCTTATTGAATTCATTGCCTTTTTGCACAGGACCTTGAGAATACTATGCATGAATTCTTATACAATATATATAAAGTTCTACTAATATGTATAGTTCTTTTTCTTTTGTCTCTCTCTGCTTGTATGTGTTTCAGTGCAGCTTTAGAGCAATAATTTAATTTCAGATTTAGCTGTATTGGGCATCTGAGTATATAGTCACAATGAACAAGGAAGGTGGAGATAGAAAAGGTGAAGTAGAGATGAGCCTTAGCTGCAGTTCTGCTCCTGATGCAGTTAGCGGGAGGTTTATTTCATACATGGAACTTGATCTAATATAAAAGCCACTGTCTGCCTTCTGCACTTTGTGCTTCTTCATTTTCTCATACATAATAAAATAGGCTTCTCCTTTAGGGAGAAAAAAAAATATTTAAAAAATGACCTCATCTATGAGGAGGACTATGGCTGATTCAGGGGGAAACCTCAGAAATCCAGACCAACTCTGTGGTAGTAAGGAACAGTTGGTAAAAACTATCTGTTCTCAGCACTGAGACCTTGAGTACAGCAAAGACAAATGATAAATAGCTGTGCACAAAGTTAAATGCCTAGAACTCAGTTTCTGTACTGGAGAGGGCAGGTGACTTGGGTTCTACTGATTCTACAATATTATTTCTTTTGATTTGTTTTGTTTTTGTTTTTGACTGAGACTAACATTAATTTCACGACCAGCCTGAAGCTAGAAAACTGTAAGGCATTTCCACCCTTTTTAGTGGGTTCATTTTCATATATTTGCTAGTGGTTGTCCTTCTCCCTTTCAGATAAGTTTGTCTGAGAATGATATCCTCTTTGTGAGTCCCAGCCAAAGGCAGGCCAGTAGCAGCTGAACTAAGACTTGCAAGCACAAAGTCTTTTTTGCACAACTGCAAGATACAGGCAAGCCTCCTCGCTGCCTGTATACCTATACTGCCTCAGTATACCTGTGCAAAATGATAACAGCAATGTTCTAGTCTGCTAGCACAGGATTTGTATGCTGGAGAAAGATGTTATTTATATTTTGGTGTTGCGGGAAGGCAAGGGAAGAAGTCTCCTTTATTTCCGCCCTAATGCCATTTAGAAAGGCTGTAATGAATCCTGGAGTACGAAAGTGCTGTTTCCTCTGTGGAGGTAAGAGATGAGTTTTATAATTTAAAGGTTTCTGAGCTAGTTGCTGCTTGGGAAATCAGCATCTTTGAGAAAGGGTCTTGCTATATACCACTTCTTGCATCATGTTCTAAAGCATTTAATTTTTTGCCCTGTCAAGAGTTTTTTTTTTTTTTTTTTTTTTTTTTTTTTAAGTTTTAAAATGCTGCCAGCCTTGGCCAGATTCTAGAAGCAAGATGTACCTTGGATACTTCATCAAAATGCATTTTAAGACTTTTAATTTCACTTGCTTCCAAGAATATTCGGCATGAATACAAAGTCCTGGGAAGTAGACTAAAACATGCTATTTTGTTAAAACAAAACCCTGTTCTCCATTTTGCTCCTTATTTTAGATCAAATGTAGCCTGCTTCTCTATGGCACAGTGACTGGGGATGTTCATGCTTTTCTTAAACTCCAGCTCGTCCACCCTCCTAATCACAGTAAACAACTCCGTATTTGCCATTTTCTGTTTCTCTGTCTCTTCAACCCCTCTTCTATGGATGATAGCTTCTCCAGGACATCCCCGCCTACAGGAGAAGCAGTGCTTGGAGCTCTGTGCTATCCTGCAAGGTTCTTTTAAAGAAAAATCCTCCTAGGTGCATCCTCACATCACTGTCACTCATTTCTTACTTACCAGAAATTAACCAGGCAAGAAATAACTTAAATAGCAGAATCTTAGATTCATATTTATTTTGACCTGAAGTTTTCACCTTCTGAAGACTCATCATCAGCGAAACAATGTCTTTGTTTCTTTGGAAGCTATTTAAAAACGTAGTCACATATTCAACTGTTTCCTTTTAAGTTCTACTCCTTTGACAGGCTACTTCAGGAAGGTCTGACTGTACATGATAAGGCCATAAATTTGATGCACAGATGGTCCAATCGTCTTTGTAATTATTGTATTCTGCCATTAGGTACACAAGGGTTTCATTTGTTTAAGATATATTTTTTCTTGTAATTGGAATCTGCCATGGCAGGTTGGATTGTCTGTTTGCTGGTGGACAAAATGTTCCTGTAACAGGGTTACTGGGATAGGTTAAACGCAATACGAGGATATTTTTCCCTATTTTCCAATAAAGAATAAGTCATGTGTAATATATGGTACTATTGGCTGACCTAGCATTGTCACAAAGATAATGCAGCCTTTGAGGGAAAGCATTCTGTGTGAGATTAGTGATTTGTTTTTAGAATGAGCTTCCTATTAACGTTAAATAGAGGAATAGTAATTATTTGTAAACTGCTCATTTAAACCCACCATAAAACATTCCTGCTTGCTTAGGATAGAAAATAGCACGGCTTCTACAAAAGATGATAAAGAAAATACTGCTTAATCATTTGGCTAAACAAAAACCCATATCCGTTTTTGTTAATTCCTGAGATTTAATTAAAACACAGAGGTTGATTCCAAACCAAACCAAACCAATGCCTAATTATCACAAGTGTTAATTACAAGCCTTGCTTTAACTGAATGACTAATAGAACAGAATGGCAAACGCCTTCCCAACAGCAAACAGATTTACTGACAAATGAAGCAGAATGCAAATTGAGGGCATCTTCTAGCCTTTGAAATCCTGTTTTACCTCTGCTGTGAATAATAAGTGGGAATTGTTTTAGCCCATGTTTGTGATTGTTTATCATGAAATTCTGCTTTCTCCTTGATGCAATGAAAAATAGAAAATGAAAATAAGGTAAACACCTTAATCCATGAATCCTTTTCTCTCCTGTAGCATATTTGAAATACATGAATATCGAATAAGACCAGGAAATTGGTCTGCTGAGTGTGTACTTACAGATAGCTACTGAAACCAAGCTGAAGAAAAAAAATATGGGTTTTAAACACGAGTACTCCTGGAAGACATTTATGAAGATCTTATAACTGAAGTGGGTTTGGACAGCTGATAGTGCCAAAATGGTGTCTGGTCCATTGTTGTCAGAACCCATTTTTTTTTCTCACTCAGGAAAACCAGCTGAATTGCAACAACAGTAATGACGAATGATATAGCTTTTTATTTTTGAACTATAGTGATGAGGGATTTTGTTTCAAATCTTCTTGTTTTCTGTATGGAAAGTCAACCTAATATTTTGCTTAATTTCAGGGATTTGATGTGAAACATAGTATAAAATTTCAGGAAAATTTACACTAATCTACCAACAAGCAAATCCAAGTGTAGAGGAACTTGAAGGATAGTTATGACATTTATTTGCAAAGGTGTGAAGGAAGAAGGATGCTTAGAGATGGAACCAGGATTTTGGTGGCTACTGGTTTCAAACTTTCTGTCTTCAAGTGAACAGATATTACCAA
This sequence comes from Lagopus leucura, assembly GCF_019238085.1. NCBI lineage: Eukaryota > Metazoa > Chordata > Aves > Galliformes > Phasianidae > Lagopus > Lagopus leucura. The sequence continues at coordinate 34,090,235 of NW_024962250.1, forward strand.
TCTACTTAATTTTGTCTTCTTGTTGTGTTCTATGAAGGCTACAGAACAGTGAATAACTAGGAAGTCAAACACAAATTAAGCATTTTAGTATGTTTAGAGATCAGATCCAAGGATCCTTTCTACTTCCTTAATTTGATTAGCTGTGTGTCTCTGTATCTATTTGTCTTTTCATCCTTTTATTTTTGTTTCCTTTTCAACATGATCAGAAATTATTGCATGTTCTTATTCTCTAGGTTTGCTAGAATTATATTCCTTTAAATGACTCCTTACGTATTTATGCATTTATTTCTGTAGTGTAGAATAAGAACATTTTCTTGTATTTTGCCTTTGAAAAATATATTTTCAGGTAAAGCTGATGAATTTAAGTATAACACCTGCCGTAATGTGGTATTTTACATTCATATTACTGCCTGAATTGCAGCACCTCAGAGTGCTTTGCAAATATTAGTAAGTTTAACCTCAAGCTTCCCAGGGAGGTGGGATTGTTATCACCATTTTACAGACATGGTGAGATGGTGGGCTGAATTACTCTAAATCTACACAGCAAATAAAGGTTCATAAATGGAATGCGTTGACTCAAAGTCTGGTTATTCCTTGTGTAGACCTTTAGAACACCCTTTTTCTGTGCTGCAAATTTAGTTTCATTCTCTCCTCCATTGAACTTAATGGCACAGGGCAAAATGATGGTTTTGCTGAAATTCAGCCACCTGATTGTCCGCTAAAATCTGGAGGGCTTGTTTTAAAGGAAGGAAAAGCAATGCTAGTGGTTTTGTCTGATTTTGATGATTACTAGCAACGTCATCAGGGCACTCTCCCCTTAAGCTTACAACTGTACAATTCTTCTGAGAAGAACCACTCTGTGATTTGATCATATTTGGGCCTGTGTTTGGTTCCTTGCACTACTTAAAGTTCCTTTGGTAGACTGTGAGAAGTATAACTTTGATTCCTTCTCAGGTGTCATTATCACCAAAGGCTTTCTGCTGTATATTATGGATCTAGCTGGGAGTTAGTTATTTGAAATGGAATAGAATAGAATGGAATAGAATAGATTAGCTCAGTTGAAAGGGACCTTCATAGACCCTCAAGTCCAACTTCCTGGCCAGTATGGGGCTAACTAAAAGTTAAAGCATATTACTGAGGGCATTGTCCAAATTTGTCTTAAATACTGGCAGGCACTGGTCACCAACCACCAACATGACAGGAGAATTACCTCTTTAGGCTGGTCCCTATCTTGACAACTGTTGCAAAGGATAGCCTGCTTTTACTTCCTCCCCCCCCCCTTTCTTTATCCTGTGATATTAAGTTCCAGATATTCTATGCAAAACATGCAATTTCAAGTCTTAATCCGAGTGGCACCATTGGGAATTGCAAAGTGCTCTCCTCAATGGGAGAGAGATTGGCACATCAGCCCCCTGGTGTGTCAGAGCATTACATCAGCTACTTATCAGCAGCATTTTTGTACTGTTTGTATTCAGATGCGATTAAGGCTCAGTATGATTTTATTCCGGCCTCCTCTAAATTAGATTAGTGCAAATCAATTGAATCCTTCCTTCAAAGAGGTAATTTCTTGCAGATAACTTGCAGGATCTACTACTGAAATGGGATCAGTTGGTACAGCATTCAACAAGGTGGATCAATTGTACCAAAAGGAAGTTAGTGGTTTGGTGTTCATTAAAAATGCACTGCTTCTGTGGCTGATGAAATTCCTTTTGAGTAAGACACTGCATCTGACAGGAGAATTCCGAAGCAACATTTATTATTTACTGGTGTCAGATACTCATTTTGGAAAAGAGCTGAGTTTGAAATCATGCAAGCATCTGTTACATAGTTAGATTAGATAATGTAAATGTTTAGAAAATGCAAATTAAGCTCATGATAATTAGTAATAATGCTTTTCTACTTTTATTAATAAGGTAATGCTTCTGGCAATTACATTTAAATTTCATATGAAGATTCAAAGCACTGGGACAATTTCCTGTGTAGAAGAGCAGAAATCAGGGTGAGTTTGCTTAGTGATCTGTATCACGGGCTTGTTACAGTACTGGAAGCTACTTGCCTTCACTTCTTAACACTCAACCCTTGCCTTTTCTTGGTACATATGATTCTGGGAAAAATGAGATCTGAAACTGACTGCAAATTATTGTGTCACATTTTGTGTACAGAGGCTGTTGAAATAACATTTTGAAATAAAAAGACAGCCTTTTGAATCTTACTTCTAGGATATGCTAACATACAAAGCCACATCTGTCCTGTATATGGGGGAAAAAAGACCTGAACAACCACCAACTTAAAGCAACTTTTTCTATGCCATACTACTTTATTTAAATGTATGTTTGCAAAAGCAAGTCCTTTCTGAAGTGTCTAGGACCCACTCCGGGTTGACATCTAAGTCTGTGTTGTTGGTGTAAACCAGTCTAAAATCCTGGCAGAGACACAGAAAGGAAGAACACTGAATGTTAACAAAGGCTTCATTAATATTGATGTGTAATTCACATGGCAGAGAAAAGCATCATTATTAGCCACTATTGTTATGGTTCTAGCATTAATATTCAATGAGGATGTGTGGGTATTGAAATTCCCTGACTTCTGGGTACCCCAGTGGTCCAATAATAATAATAAAAACTATGCTAGAGTCAGTGGGAGCTGGTGTTATCCGTGAAGTAATCAAGCTCTGCTTTGTTTTATGAAGGTTTCTGGGCTCATACTGATGTCTTGTGGAATGGAGGGCACTCATACTTCATTCTGTCTTCAGGAAACTCCTGCATCTACAGATAAAGGTAGCATCCCTTCTCTATAGATGCTTGCTGAATCTGCTGGAGAGGACTGCCACAGGAGGTAATTTTGTGCCTGGTTATCTAGAAGAAAACAAAAAGTAACACCAAAAAAACCAACAGTTCCCTTTCTTCTACCAAATCAAATAGCAGTCTTCATTTCAACTTCAATTATAAGTTGATTTTTTGGGGGAAGGATGTGCAGTAATGAAAGACCCCATTCACTCTGAGCTTTCTTGAATCAAATATTTGGTCATTAGAGTTATCTATCTAAGTGCATGAATCATTTTACCATTATATATATATAAATGAGGTTATGATGCAGTGTTTGTGCACATTTGCAGGCTGTGATCCAAAGAGAGAAATCTCTCATAGATAGAATATCAACAACTGTATCTGTGAAAGTAATTGCATTGACATCAGTGGGGCTAATGGCAGTGCATAAAGACCAAGTACGTACATGAAATCATTGCAGGCTAAAGGCCTCAATGTCTAACATACAGGCTCCATTTTGAAGACTTAACTGAGGCTATATTCTGACTGTACCAATACAGCTTTTTCTTCTAAATTCTGTCCATCTTTCTAAAACAGAATTTCATTTAAAAGACAACAACAACAAAAAAACCTTTAGGCATCTTGAAAAGCCCACTGTCTAGAAACAAACCATACCATTATTTATTTATTTTATGGCGTGCAAACGTAAGGCCCTTTGAAGAAATCACCAGGAACAAAGGCCTAATGGCGTGCTACAAACAAGTGGGTGTATTTAATTTTCCATAAATATCATTAATAGCTATGAAATTAAGCACATCATTGTTTTCAGTAGTTTATAGAGACAAGGATTAATTTTCTTCTCCCTGTGTCTCTTGGTAATGCAAAAGCAGATGGAGCTGTCCCAATCTTCAAACCCCCCATTCCTACCTTTGAATGGTGGGCTTAATACATTACAGTAAATCTCAACAGGCAAACCAAAGTTCTACTGATACCCCAGTCTCAGAGATTGGTTGCAACTGTGTGTCCTGTAACGCACCTGTTGTCTTCCATAGCAATTGTGGATGTACTTGTAGATTTCCCTATTCTTCCTTTTCAAAGACTAATGCCTCCAATCCTGCCAGTGTTTCCCCAGTAGGCCTGTTTATGTAGAGCACTCTTAAATGGCTCTCTTACTTTCCTCTCTGGAACAGTCTAGGGCCTCTACAGTTTTAGGTCCATTTCTCTAGTACCAATTCTACTTAACCCTAAACACAGTGGTGATCCAATGGCACACAGACTTAAGTTTTTTGGAGTGGTGTATTGTCAAGCTGGTACTTTAGTGAACATTGAGTGCCACAGAGTGCCACATGCACACAGTGATGAGACATATGAACCACAGCAGCATTCAGGGATGATTTAGCAGCTGGGAATGGGAAAAGAGTTCGGATACATTACCACATGTATTTCAGAAAGTTTTCTTTATTACTTCCATGGTATTCGTAATTCATGATGAATAATGGTTATTTGTTCTATGCCACCAGCTGCTGGGTGTTTTATAGTAGTGTCATTAGCTCACTTGCAAGAAAATGACAATGAGCACCAAATACAGCTGGGGCATCAGTTCTGAACATTTAAGAAGATAATCTACATTTCTTCTCACTTTCAAAGCCTTCCATAGGCATTCAGTGTTTATTTTTGCACCTTGGTCATCGTTAGCACTTCATCAGTGACAGGTTTACTTTTAATTTTTAGCCCAGCTCATACTGGCAGATGAATCTTCCTGCACTGGCCTTTGCCACACTGAAAGCTTGTTTCTTGGTCTCTGCAGGTATTGGTCGTCATTCTCTCTAAATCATCTGAAAAATGGCCAGATAACCCATTCACACTGATTATTAATGAATGCATCCTGTCTTTATTCTCTTTTGCCCATAGCTCATCCTTTAGCATCTAAGTCTGAACTTTGACAAGATATTTTCAATGTTATGCCAAAGTAGAACTCACAACATCTTCCTGCTTTTCATCTTGCAATACTGACTACATTTCATATACTTCTCAGTTTCCCATGTATATTGTTATTTCCTCCTTTCCAAGGATATACATAAAGCTGTTCCTACTGCTCTGTGGTGATATGGCACTTAGATTTCTTTTTATAGAGCAATTTAATTTGCATGACAATTCTGTTTTCTTAAAAAAAAAAAAAAAAAAAGGAGTTTTAAAAAAAATTGGTGCTGTGTGAGACCATATACTAACTTCTGTATATGGTCTCTATTACTTTGCTATGAAATGAATGCTACCCAGGCTGTCAGTGTGCAAAATCTAGCTGATAAGTCTGCTTATCCTTTTGCACTGCCAGCTGAGATTCTCAATGCCCTCTTTTAATCAGAATTTGAAGTGAGTGACATGCAATCAGGAAGGGTTTTTAGAGAACAGAGAGATGCTTGCTATTTTACTTGTACACTTAATGCGGATTCATTTTTTTTTACCAAATGACAATGGCACTCACAGGTGTAAGAGAAGGAACTAACAGGAAACACTCAGCCAAGCTGTCTGATAGTAAAGCATTTTGTTAGAGTGAATTTGCAGTAGAGCTGCAGATTGACTCCAACTTACTGTGGTTACATAGTGCTCAGGCCGACAAGCTCAGTACTATCCCTTTGTTCTTTTTCTTCCCAATAATTAGAAGGCGAATGTGGGTTAGAGTAATGGCTGCTGCTGTTTCCGTCTCATTTTCGGAGTCCTTTTGCTATTCAATGCCAGAAAGAGGGTGTGTATTACTACCCTGTCTTTGATCCTTGAAATGGATGTGATCCTTGGGATGGAGAAAAAAGGACTCATCACCGTAAACAGCCTTCAGATCAGCATTCTTACATCCTCAAGTCTAGCTGCTAAATGTGCAACTGAGGTCAGAAAGAAAGGGAAAGAGAAGACTTGATAGAGTTTACAAGAGAGAGTTACTGGTGACTGTAATCTTGAGCCAGCAAGGCTCCTAATCCTCTGTGGTGGTTGAAGGTCACTGTGCTGTCCACTCCTCTCCACGCTCCTTCTAGGCTTGTTTCATGTCAGATTGATCCAGTTTACCCAGAAATCTATATGGTGGCACTGGTGGACATCCTCACTGCTGATGCAGGAGTCGTGTAAGACTTGTTGGAGAGCCTCAGCTTTTCCACCAATGTTGTCTGCTTGTACTTGCTGCCCTGAGAATCCTTCTTTCCTGGGGGGGTTTATAAAATGTATTAGAGACAAAGCAACAAAATGAGAACAAAGGCAAGTTTGTAAGAGACAACACAGTGCATATGATTGAGTCTGTCTTGAAAAAATGGCAGATGGCTCCAAGATTTTTAAAGATACAGCGCACAGTAAACAAAATCACAGCAATTTCATGCACCATGTGAACTGGGGCCTGAATTTCTGAAAGCAATTGTTGTGTTTTATTCTCCTTAAAACTTCTTGAAAATGTTTCAAGGATGCTGTATAATTTTAGTTTAGGCAGTGTATTTTCCCCATCAACCAAATTGCGGCTGCATAGAACAGCATGTTACTAGGAATCATATGTAAGCCCATCAATATTTCACAGTGAACCTGGATATTAATTCAAATTAGACCTCCTCCTGGTTTAATTCTGTAACCTCAGTAAGACACACCATGAAAAAAAACACTACTATGAAAGATATGTACCCAAGATGCTGTTAAGCTAATGGCTATTTTTCACTTGACACACTGCATTTATATTTTTGATAAGACCTTGTATCATGTATTTTCTACATCTTTTAAAAATAAATAAATGAGATTCAAAATATCTAGGGACTCCATATTTTTCACATATATATCATTTGCAACTTCAAAAATATTTCATTCTTCTGGTTAACTTTGTGAGTCATTTTGAGTACTGTACATGTGAGAAGATCTGGTAAAAGGGGAATAAGAAGAGTTTACACGTATTTAATAATTCTCCTTTAGTGGATACTGAAATTCTTAGGATAATCAGTCCTTAGAAAGGAGTGTAGAAAATACAATTGATGTTTACAATTATAAAAGCAAAATAACCCTCTTCCTGATTGGCCAAGTGATACAGGAGCTTAAATATCGTTTAAAACCAGTCAAATTTAGTTTTCAAGAGGCAGTATTTCCCCAGTGAAGATTTCCTAGAGGGTACAAGAAAGGGAGCATTTGTCTAATTTTAACTCTTCTGCCTACTGGTTTGTACATGTGCTGGAATGTTACACAACAGCTGTTTTTGAGGGGACAGATCTACCCAATACATTTCTGATGAAACCAAGGATGCATTGGTGTATGTCAACTATGGCCAGGAAAGAAACAGGATCCAGGTAGGGCTACTGAAAAATGATTAAATCAACTACAAACACAAATACATACAACCCAGCATAAAACTTCATACATTATTTTTTCAACTTTTTTTTTTCCAATCAATGTTTATCATTCTTTATTAATATTTTATCTCCCTCAGCCATTTATCTGCTCTGTGATGTAGAAAGGCCAAGGATGACAAAAACAAAAGTGCACTTGTATTGTAGGCAGGAATTGAAAAGCTTGTAAAATATGTTTAAAAATCCAAAGATGGAGAGATGGGCAGAAAGTGACAACTTTTTAACAGTAGACAGATTTTATGGCAAAGAAGCTAAGCATTTCTGTGTTTAACTGTGCTTACAATTAATCAACTTTTAATTCTGTTCATTAAGCTTCGTTATTTATGAAGCAGCATATTATGGTCACAAAGGAGTGGATTTGATTAAAATTTGAAGCAGAGCAATTCAGAAGTAGTACCAGCCAACAGAGCTAAACATGATCAACACATAGGAGTTCTGTCACATTAAATTGAATAGAGTGTTTCCCTCTTTATTAGATCAGAACTGTTATCTAGCTTATGGTCCTTGTTCATCTTATATGTGGTATGTGTGTGTGATTACAGAACTATATAGCGTGATTTTCTGCAAAGGTGCAATGTTGATTTACCTCTTGTGTTATGCTGTGATATGTAAACAGTATTAGTTGCCACAAAATAGATGTGAAACACAGCAATTCTCTCAAGGTATTTACCAGGAGTAAGGAAAGTAATTCAAGGAGTAAGTTCTGAAGCATTCCCCATCAATTAAAGCCAGTCACCATGCGTGTTTTTTTTCTAAATGTCTAATTTTTACTAAAATTAAAAAAAAAAATCCAACCGAGACCTGGACTGAGTGTACACATTCACTTTTATTACCCAAGGATGTGAGAAGCTAGTTTTGAGTGCCATTTCCAAACCGTAATGCAGAATTTTCTGTAATGTTGAGGCTGAAGCTTAAGTACTTTGTTAACTCTTGATCCTATAGAGAATGTGAGCCAGAGTCCAACCACTGTTTCCACTCCTGCTGGATGTGTTAGGCTCTTTGAACAGTTTTGGCTGCTTTCAGTCTTAATGCTTTTTGACTTATTTCAGAGTTCTGCAGACTTGGTTCTTCTTGTTTCCTGGTCCTGAAGATATGCAGCAACTGCTTCCCCTTGCAAAATGCAAGCAGTTACTTTTTTCTGTTAACAAGTGATAATCTCTAGTACCTGCTATTCAAGATGCTGGGATTTTCTTTTCTAGTGCATGCTTCTGGCTCTATAGGACTTGACATGCTTTCTAGGATCTATTTGGACTCTAGTTCACTTCCCCGGGAATTTAAGCCTTTCAAAAATGTGCAGCAATTAATAACACACTTGGATGCATGAAGACAAATGCAGAATCTTTCTTTTGGATCCTCTGGGAGCCTGTTGTGAAATCTTAATGATGTCTTGTATTCGGGAATTGTTCCTGCTGCCTTTCTTTCTACCACTTACATAATTATATCTCTTCTGTTGCAATCTGTAGTGAAAAATATTCGGGACATGCTCAAACTTGTTTGTCTTACTGACACAAACAATCACATGGACACCTTGGGATTATTGCTGTGAATGAACTCAACAGGGTGCAGCCCATTCTCTCATTGCAAAAATGCTCAAATTTGGGGAATATTCATAGCATTTCACAGATATGAGTGTCTCAGTACTGAGAATATTGTCCGTGTGCACAGACACATTTCTCCATGTTCTTCTTGACTAAGTGTTCAATTTGCTGTTGATATTATGCTGTTACTTGCTTAAAAATTTCTTTTGAAAGCATAACTTTACATCGTATCACATCTTTATGTGGTGATAACAGCCTTCCAAATGGTGCTGAAGAGGCAGGGTTTGGAATAGTCAGACATGCATCTCTGTTGGCTGGGGTCAATGCCATCAGGACAAGGCCAAGGAGCCAGCTGCTGGCTGTGAACTGTGAATATCGAGATGTGGAAGGAAGTGGACTGGCTCCAGCATAAGCCAAAGGGACTGACTGCACTGCTGAGTACAGTCGTGCTCCTAACTCAGGGGTGTTGCCATCCCTATCATTTTGTTAATCCTTTACTGACGGGGCTATCTTAGTTTTGGCAGAGAATTTCAGTTAGACACAGAGAATTTGGTCAAAACTGATTCATTTCCAAGAAATGGCAATTTTTTTTTTTTTCAGGAAATGTAATTGTGAGTATCATACAACTGGTTTTGCTGTATGCTTTAAAACCAGTTCTTTCACTTTCTTAAGCCTGATTCTTCTCCCAGTTCAACAACACTTAAGCATAGGCTTTTTTTTTTTTTTTTTTTTCCTCAGATACTCCAAAACTATGAGGAATTTTAAGATAGCTTAGATTTATTTCTGATTCTGAAAACCTGTATCTTAATGAATATGCTACACTGTAAAGGATCATATCTATTTTACCCATGTTGAATGTTGTCCTCCTGTTGCCATTCTGCTTCCTCCTGTTGTGAAGCATGCTGTCAAGAATTCTGGGAAGAACTGATTTGTTGGGAATTCTTTTTTTTGCTTAACAGGCAAGCCTTTATGATGGCTTAGGACACTGATGGGCATTATATAATGCCTGATGTGAGAAATAAACTACAGAAAGAGGGTCAAAGATCATGGACAATTAAATATTATTTTAATTTTTCTTGAATAGATTTGTCATGAAAGTTGACAGTGGGAAATAGCCCTTTATCAGCTCAGGTATCAAGAACCTGGATTTAAATCTGCATATTAGCACCAATGGCTTTTATGAAGTTAGTCTTTCTTTGAACAGCATGTTAAAATCTCACAGAAATAAGGACAGTGAAGTGTTTTTAAGGCTAGGTTCTTCATCAGGATGTATGGGATATTCTGTTTCATGAAACCTGTTTCTATAGACTAGTAATATGAAAGTAGAAGCAGAAATTGTAAACTGCTAACATTAATTTATCCCTTGAGATCAGGGTGGTAAAGTTAGGTAAAATGCTCTCATGGAACAATTTTTCCCCATCCCTAATTTGCGGAAAAAAAAAAAGTAACATGAATGAACAAAGAACAAAACATGGAATAAGATCAACCTATAACTCCATCCCCTCCTTTTCCCCAGGACAGAAATGAAAAACACTTCAGAGGAAACTCTTATATTTATATAAAATAAGGATTTTTTTTTTCTGCTTCCATCTAATTTCCAATGAATAAGAATTACTTTCATGCTATGTCAGACTCAGACGGGATTTTAGTTGAATTTACCCTGAGCTATATAAGCATTAGAAAGTGAGACCTTTTTTCCATAGATATGAGTCTGTTCATGGCTTGTATATTACAGTTTGCCTTATTACATCTCATGGATTGAAGCCTTAGGCTCTGTAAGTTGAGTTGCCCAAAACTGAAGGACCCTTACAAGCTTTGACAACCAACAACCTGCATTAACAAATGATGTGGATATTTCATTTGAAGTGGGAAGAATAAAGAACACTGCTTTAAGTCAGTGAGGAGAATGAAGGACTTAATATAAGTTGAGTACAAAAGATGAGTCTAAACCTGATTGCTTTCTGTAGGAATAATTAAATGGAAGCACTCTGAAAAAGATGCATATTTTAACAAGTTCCTTCTTTAAATGTGTTCCATATACTTTCTCAATTTCTTCTTCTCTCTCAGCACATGCTCATCTACTGACTGCTGCCTTAAATTAAGCAGTTAAATTAATGTTGTCTGACCACCAATACTGTTGCTGATAAACGGTCTTGATAAACTGTGAGGTTGTTTTACACTTAATGAAAAAGTCACATTTGTTTTTCAACATAAGAGATCCATGTTGGAGGTGTGCATAAGCTATAACTGTTCAGATGTAAGGCTTTTAAATAAGTTTTTAAGCACATCCATTATTTGGCATAATTTCCATGTAAGCGGAGTACCCTATTAGCTGCTTACTTGCATTCTCTGCAATCAGCAGTTCTGAAAGTTGTGTCAGTTTGGTGTTTGCAGCTGTAATCCTAAAGGTCTTATGGTGCAAAGCCTTAACTCTATTCCCAGTGACTTGTAAAGGTATGTTAGGTGTCCTTGCAAGAAATACATGATGTACCAATTTCTCAGAGAGAAAGTGGGAGGCTGGGATGAAAGGTTTTGTACAGCACAGAAATGTTGAGGAATGAATTGTATTGGTCATGGAAATGGAGCAAAACAGAAGTAGAAGATGGATAAACTACTCCCCTGAGATTACAGAGAACTTGAGTTCAGCTCATATACCATGAACTATGAGATGTGGACAGTGGTTGGTATTATCTAGCAATCATTTTGACAAAATAGATATTTTCTGTAACTAAGACAGTTACACAGTGGGGAACATGTATTACACTTATTTTAAAGAATCCTATGGTTTTTTCTTATGTCAGTTTTTCAATCACTCCTGCTGGAGCAAACTCAACTCTGCTAATGTACAAGAGCTACAGATTAATGGAACTAGGGAAGATTTTGAGTGGAAGAATTCTCTATGCTGTACCGATAAGAAACAAGACAGTTCTTCGTAGTCTTTTTCAGCAAAGAACCATTTTGTTTGCATTGTGTATTTTTGTTCTTCTGGACTTGAGAGAAGCATAAAACAAAAAAGGAGCTGCCAAACTGCCAGGCACAAGGAAATTCAGGAAAGGGAGGTTTTTAGAGACAGAAAACCCTTGACAGGCAGCTGAGGTCCTGCTTGTGATTAGCCATAGTGGCCCAGCTTATACAGAATTGTATACGATGAAAGTATAGCAGGATTATAAACTCCTCCAAACATTCATTTTAAGATCTCTTTCTCTCTCTCTCTTTTAAATAGGACTGGTGTGTTAAAAAACATCTAGAAGTACGAACATATAGATAAATGAAAGATCTTCAGAATAATCCAGAAGCAAAGCTCTTATTGGAAATGGTGAATGTTAAGTACTGACAACCAGTCCACAGTGGAAAGTAAATGACAAGGAATGGAAGGTAGTGTTCAAGCTCATTGTACAGTTCCTTTGGTTTTTAATGATTTAATGAGGAGATCCTGTGTGGGACTAGGAGTTGGACTCAGTGATCCTTGTGGGTCCCTTCCAATTTGGGATATTCTGTGATTCTACTATTTTTCACTTTTTTCACTGGTTATAAAGTATAAATATTGATATCCTTAATATTTTTTTTTTCCATTTAAATGTCACAGCACTGAAAATATTCTGATCTATTTATTGTTTTCTGTTATTTTGCCAAATGAGTAGGAACAGCTTTCAGCCATTAGATTGTTTTTTTTCTGTTCAGATCTCATAATAAGTCACCTAAATTATCAACAGTAAAAATATTTCTTTCATTAAAAAGACATTTTTATATTTATCAGTTCCCATTGTGTGATATGATTTCCTATTCTGCACTCCAGTTTAAAGGTCAATAATGAAGTCATTTGATATTTAATCATTTTCGTGTTTTGGTACTTTAATTTGACAAAACTGGTTATGAGTTGAATTTGTTGAAATCTATGAGAAGCCAAGTATGGTACTTGCTCTATGTTCAACAGTTGCGCAGATTTATTTATTTTTAATTGTTCCCTGTTGGCTTAGATTTGCAGATGGAATTCTGAAGCATGCTGAAAATTCAGAAAATAGACCAGTGGGGATTTTTCAAACTCCTTTGCAAGCTTATCAGAATTTAACATAATCAACATTATAAATGGGATTGGTATCCTGAAAGTAAAAAGGAATTCATAAGCTACTGAAACAATCTCACATTCTGCACTCCTGTTTCATATTAGAAAATATTTCTTTTTAAGGCAGAATCCTACTTTTTGGGGAATAAAAAATCAATGGAAACTGGAAATACAGAAGATTTCAACCATCTCTTCACATTCACGTTTATGTTTATAGAAAACGCATCTAAATTCCAAATTTTTCTATTAATTTTTATTCCTTTGTTCTCTTAGAACTGGCTCCTGACTACAGAGAAAGAAAAGATGGGATGGGTTAATGTACAAAAGGAGATGAGAAAAAGTAAGAGGGTTAATGAAGAGCAGATTTGGAGGGAACAGCAAAGTTAATATGTTGGAAGAAGCCAAACGGATAGGAGGATTATTTTTAAATTCCTGCTACTGTTAAGTTATCCCATTCTACTTCAGTGCCTTTATTTGGCAAATGGAGAGACTGATATGTTTTTGCAAAGCTAAAAAAAATAATGTCAATTTAATGCACAGACAGCTTATCTTCAATGACAGTCACCAAAGGGAAAGTATGAAAAATTTAAGTTTTTAGGGATTTAGATGCTGCTAATAGGTCTAATGCCATAAAACAGTTCATAATTTGGAAGTAAATAAAAAGAAAAACCAACTTTTTTTTTAATAGTGAGTGCGTGCATGTGTGAGTGACAGAGATTCTGTTTTATTTCACAGTGGGGAAAAAATACCCAAATTCTGAACACTTAATAAAACACAGGTCTTGTTTCCAGTCAGCCCTACTTATAATAATAGATCTGCAGGAGCTGAATCTTATCAGAGTAAGATAAAGATGAGTTCACTGCAGTGAATAAGTACCTCCACAAGGAGAAAATGAAGGTACTGGAGAACTCTTTAGCCAATCTGAGAAAAGCCTGAGAAGAATCAATTGCTGGAAACTGAAGCCAAATTAATTCAGATAACTTGTAATTTTTTAACTGTCAGAATGATTAAATGTTGGAATATTCTCTGGGACAGGAAGATTCTCCATTTTCCAAGATTTTCAGACTGAGGTAAGAGAATTTCTACTAAGTACAAGTTATTTCTTTAAATAACACTAGGTATCTGGCTTAGTAACTAAACAAAATTTAATGGCAGGGGTGTTAATGTCGTATGACAATCCCTTCTAACCTTTCAGAGACAATGAGTCTCTGAAATAGTAGCACTTAGAGCTGTGCAGATGAAAGCTGTTACATAGGTTAGGACAGTTTTACAGCTGTCTTTTGATTTTGTCTTACAAACACTGATAACAGTAGGCACTACACATGTTTCAAACAAGCATTTTTATTGCTACAGCAATTGGTTTTCTGTTCCGTGCAATGAAACATTTTGTGATTCTTTCTGTTATTTTCAATATCTTCTCTGTATTATATTTTACTTGGAGGATTTTTCCTTGCTGTCCTCAGATCTCCCCAACTTTGAATTCCACTCCCATCACCAGGATGCTGCTGACCTGCTCTGTGCTCTACCCAGCCACTCAGTTCAGTGGTGGGACTTCCAGGGGCTGCCTTCACTGTTTCCTTCAACTGTGTTCTCCAAAGAGCCATACTCAACTCTCCCAAAGTCTCAGCTATTCTGAGTCCAGGTAAAGATGAAAAGCACTAAACTGGCTTGTCCTTGGTTCTGTGCTCTGACATCCCAAATCGTTTCTCTTTATTTGTCGTTCCTTCTTTCTAGGCTGTTACCTAGCCTTGTTCTGTGCTTTTAGCTGACTGGGGGAATGAATTGCATGCAATCAACAGAAATTTCTTTTTTTGTTTGTTGTTTTTTTCTTTTCTCATCAGCTAATTGTGAAAGAATAAATGGGTCTGTGAATGAGTTTGAATTTCTTCCCCAAACGTTTCTATCTGTTATGTTATTACTTGATTTGAAATCAGTGTAATAAGGATGTGAAGGACTGTGAAGGATTACCAGAGTACCACAATTAAGAGAAAGTTAGAAAGACTTTTATTCCTTTACCTTGCTCATCTGTTACTTTAAATAGCTCAGCAGAGCTCATAATCAGGTTTCCATGCTACTTTTGCTGCTTTAGAATTTCTGGAATGCCATGGCCTGGGATAAGAGCAAGCAGTCCTTAAAGCTCCACAGTTAACTTTTAGAAGTTGTTTGATGTTGTTCTGTAGTGTTCTGAGAGTTCATTATGCAAACTCACATCACACTTGCCAGGTCAGGTGTAGAGTAGAAAGCAAACCTTGAATTCTTTCTACATGAGCCAGCAAAGGAGAAAAATGAGGTGATGTAATTCGCCAAAACTGATGTTTAATTGTGGCAGCAACTACAGCCATACTGTGATGTTGTGCTAAGAAATGAGAATGCTGTATGCTAGGCAGCACTTCACATGTGTCAGCCCAGCTTTTCATCTCATTTATGCCATTCTATCCCTTTCTGGGCTTTATTGGTGCTCACTGAATGGAGAGTAGAGCCAATTTGTACCACCTCTGCATCTAGAAAGTAAATTTCAACCTATGTTTAAAAAGTATGGATCGTTTATTCTAGAAAAGCACTATGAGCAGAATTCATCTTGTCAATCTCCATCATTTACAAGCAGGTGTCTAGCAGAAAATGAGTTCTGAAAATCTTTTCCCAGGTTGAACTGTGGACACAGCACTCTAACAGTCGCACTGCCCATTCTGTTTCCTTTTCATTGTCAATGATCTTAAGGTCAGTCCATTTTCTCTATTACCAGTATGAGCTCTTCTTCTACAGAAGACATTATCATATTCAAAGCTTCTTCTATTGTTTTCTAAGATGACCTTAAAAAGCTCCTCAATCTTAAACATGAAGAAACCAGTGAAGGAGTAGGAGGATAATTGCAACAGATACTATAAATACTTAAATGCACTGTTTAGAGCTACTGTGTTGCCCTCAAATGCTTGATTTCTGACATTACAATTAGGTCTGATTCTCTTTTGTTGATAGCTTCAGATTGATAAAACCATAACTGAGCACAATTACTGATTTAGTGAATGTGAGTGAGAAGAAAGCAAAGCTTCTGTATATTTAAAAGAGGAGAATTCTTTTCATTTGAAAAGCAAAAATAAGTCTCTTATTTGACATGATTTATAGCAGTGAGAGCAGGCCTGATAACCATCCAGATTCAGACTATAGCTCCTAGAATGGACAGATTATTATCTTCTTTTATTACATTCATGCATGGCTTGCTGTTGAAGCTGTATATTAAAAGGAAAACAAATACTGTATAGCTATATCCTGTTATCAATTCAATGAATAGACTTCCTACCATGCCTGATCAATGGGGAATTTGGTGTGAAATCAATGGCAACTCTGGTCCATAGCAGTCAGTTCTCCTGAGGGCAGTATATCCATGTTAATGTCACATTCAAATGAGAGCAAATTCCTATTGCCCTGGAAATTATTGAAGCCTTTACTGTTGATTTAAAGGTGGGGTGGCTGTGGGGGGTGAAGCCCTGACACTTTGAGTAGAGTTTAAAAGTCTGTTATTCCATTTATCCTTAAAGGTATGTCAACTGTAGTTGTACAATTTGTCAGGGAGTTGAAAACAGTTACATCACAGATCGGTCCCTCTGTGAAGTCAGGAAAAACAATTGGGCTTTTTCTGCCCTCTTGGTAATTTTCCAATGTCTTATTTGCTGTCTTTATAAGGCTTTTCATTTTTTAGATCCGTACATCTAATAACCCCTTTGCTAATACCAGCTTTTTATTATGGGCTGTAAGCACACTCAACCTTTACATGTCAATACCTGCCCCATTTCTTTTACGACCACGTAAGTATGAATAGCAACAGTGACACCAGATGCAAACTTTCAGCCCTACAAGTGTTTTGACAAGTTGCCTTTGTGGTAGACACATCACATCTTTCTCTAGGCTGTTCATTTCCTGCCTGGGAGGAGTGGAGTGGGAATGGCTTCGCAGATAGGACTGCAGAGGAATGACTATCAATCAGCTGAAATCTCTTCTGCACATCTTCTGTTAAAGTGACATCTTAGGCAGATCTGTGCAGACATCATGTTTGGGACTGTAGCAGGTTGCAGGAATACTGGAAGACTGGCACATCAGCAGTGAAAAATTGGCTTTCCAAATTGTGGCTATAATATTAAATATATAATAATACAATATTAAACAGATTTTAATATATTTCTTAATATGGTGCAATATTAAACATTTTTTATTAATTCTATAATTAATTAATTAGATACATATGTGTGGCTTTCTCCTTATTCCCTAGCGCTTTGGTGTTGTAAGTACCATTGTGTGGACTGAATTCATTATGGTCCTGTAGATTTTAAATGGTCTACATTAGAATGTACTTAAATAGCAGTAATCACAGGACTGTGTTCACTGATTTGGAAATATGGAAACTTCCATATTCTACAGAACTTGATTAACTCTGGTTGTCTGTAAAGGGTGTGCTGAATGGAGAAGACAGCAGTGAGGTTTTAATTATTATAATTTAAAATACTGCCAATATTCAATGCGTTCTGCTTTCTCCTTTTAGCAGTGCAAGCTTGAAAATCCTCCCGAGCAGATTCTCCACTTGTTTCTTTTCATGTTTCTCGATATTTCAATATGAAGGCTTAGGAAGGTTGTAAACCAAAGCAGGATGTTGTCTTAGTGATGATGCCTCAGTGCATCTCTGATTACCTCAAGATGCAGAACTGGTGAGGTTAAAAGAGGGGCAGTGGTTCAGGCAAAAGAGAGAAATATATATGTAATAGAGAAAGAGAAAGCACTGAGTAGATAGCAGGTTTTGAGTGAAGAAAAACCCCAAACAGTAGAAAGAACAATCATCAGAGGAGAATACAATGTTGGTTTTCAATAAGCAGATTTGTGACCTTGTGTCTAGGAAAACCATACAATGCTATGTCCAGTGCTTTTATATGTCCCATCCACACCACATCCTCTGTAGTCTGCTACTAATGAGTCACATTTTAAAGTGCAAGCATAGAGAGTCACTCAAAGCCTCACACTTGATTAGTCTGTTGCCTTCAACACTGCTGAACATGAAGTGCTGCTGATCTGATGGTGGGTCTGTGCAAATAAACAGCAGCTGCTCCTCCCCTTCCTCAAGGCCCCTGGCATAAGAAATCACAGAGGACTTGCCACTTGTATTTGTTGTCTGTGCTTAACAATTAAGGGACAGGGAGAGCATGGAACACAGCAATGGAAGGGTCTTTTGAATCTTCAAGTCTGATCCTTTGCTATTGCAGACCACCTCCTGCTCTTATACTTTCACTAGGTGATGAAGGAGCAACTGTACGTGTTTTCTTCCTTCTGCTCCAAACAGAAAACTCGTCCAGAATCAAACTCTTCTGAAGGTTAGTAACTCCAGCCTGAGGATATTTCTGGTTAGTCCCTGCTCATTAGTGACAATATTTCCCTTTAGCTTAATTGCCTCATCTTCCTCTTCTGACGTTTACTTCACTAATATGTTTATAGAGAACAAATTATCTCACCTCTCAGCTTTGCCTCTCAGCTTTGTTTGGTTGGGCTGACCACCACATTCTTTATTTTCAGCTCCCAATTTAGACTCTCCACTCCCTGTTATAGCCATTGGTGTTGCTTTTTTTTTTTTTTTTTTTAATTAATTAATGAAGCTGATGAAAGCTGTATGTATGATGTAACCACTGCTTTTCATGGTAGCACTTCTGGAAATACCTCCTTTATATGGACTTCATATACACAATCACATTTGTGGCTGATATAATACCCCTGAATCTCAGCCGCTCCATTTTAAATTTCTGCGGTGTTTCTTTGTTTTTAGAAATAACAAGAGCAGTTTGTTTTCTTTGCATTTCTTGCTCTGACTCAGACTGGCTTTGGCAGTTTTTGCTTCCTCTGTAGCCAGACATTCTGATTTCTTCAACTACTGTTCATATGCCTTTCGAATTGGTTTTTAACTATATAAGAAATAGACCTGAGCTTCAATTCATCTTGCCCGAGGCTATCTCTGTAGCAGCGGAAGCTGGAGATGTTGTTAGGGTGGGCACTGGCATCTGCTACCATCTGCAGTCTCCCCACTGCTCTCCCAGCATCCAGATTTGTTCTGCTGGGGATGTTAGAATGTGTGTCCTTGCCCAGAGCTTTCTGTATCCACTCATGGATCTGTCATCCCTGAATGTGTCTAATACCTCTTTGACCCTGCAGATAGACTCCACAACCTCCTGTGTCAGCAGGTTTCATGAGTTCACAGTCCCAGTGCAAAGTAGTACTTGTTTTCCTTTATTTCTTTTAAACTGATACCGTTAGTTTCTCTGAATGACCCCTATCCTTCATACTGCAGGTATGGGTAAATGGATTCTGCATTCAGGCTATTCTTCAATTTTATACCTTCAAGACTTTGCAAACCTTGATTGCATCCCCTTTGGCCTTCCCTTCCTCAAACCTTTGTCATTTTTCTCTATGGTGCTGTTGCATTCCCTTGATCATTTGCTAGTCCTCCCATACTTCTTCCTTAAGTCCACTACATTCTTCTGGAGATGTAGGAGTAGACCTGCACTGGGTGCTCAATAAAGGCTTTCACCACATGTTGCTGTAGCAGCAAAATGTGGCCGTTTTTTTTATGTCTTGTTCTCAATAACCTTCTTCAAAACTGTCAAGATACTTTGATTATGAGTTGATAATTTCAAAGATTAATATTAAACTGATTAATCCAGTTTAGTTGGATTAAGTCTGATCTCTCTCTCCATTTTTTCATCTCTACTCTGATTCCAGGTAGATTTTGCACCTTTCAAAAGTTCTCTTGAACTTCAGCAAATTATCAAGCTTGCCTGAATTTAATTAGTACTAGTCACTTGTTTTTTCCTCAGAAAATTCTTTGGAAAACAACAACTTCTTAGCCTTATTTGGTTTAGCTGTCCTTTAATTTACTTCAAATTATATCTTATTGTTATTCACATGCCACTATGCTCTTTTGATATTTCTACATGAGGAAATATTGCCCATGCCTTCTGATGGTTCTCTGGAGAAGGGTGGATTTTGTTTCTCTTACAGTTTAGCACTAAACTGCTGCTTGATCAAAACTAAGTAGTGCTGCAGGCGACCTCAGAGTAAGAAAATGCATTACGCAGTACAAGCATGAGGGCTTCAGAATAAAATGACTATACTACAAGTAAAAAGTTCATCCCAAGCCCTAAATTCTGAAATACCCAAGGTCAACCAAGATGCATCTTTTCTGTTCAGCATTGTTAACTTCATTATGTAGAGTAGATTCTTCTTCAGATATTTTAGAGCTCTATTCCAAAACACCCTCTCACTTAACTCCTAACAGCAAGGGATACTTTTGACAACATCAGCAAATAACGTTGACACAACATTAAGCACTAAAAAAAGGCCAAGATACTGTGAGCTATGACTCCATGATAGTTTCCCTGTAGGTAAGGTAATAATTCCTGCACATAATCACTGAACACAAGCAGACTATTTGCCACATTGGCATCAGTTGTGCAGCCAATTATACTGACCTGGTCAGTCCTATCATTTGCAAACCAGTAAGCTTAATTCAAATGCATGCGAGAAAGTTCCTGCAGGATTAGCCCTCAGAACTCCATTCAAACTTTGGTTACATAAAGCAGCTTTTCCTTGCTTTAGGTTGTAATAAGAAATCAGTAACTGATTTCAAAATTAAGCTCCTTGTGTGCATGCAAATTATGCATTTCAGCCACAAGCTTTGCTAACAGTGCAGAAACAGAAGTAAATGATGGAGAAAGCAGAAAGCCCATTCTTCCATTTCCTCAAAATTTCTTCAGAAGATGATTGTACAAGCCCTAGTCTTTGACCTTTGTGCTGAAGTGGCAATCTTTAATTATAAGCAATTGGCCCATGTGAAGAAGGACAAATCACTCACTTAGTATAACGTGTTATCATCTTCCTGATATTTTGCCATTAGGAGCCCATTTTTGCTAGATAGAATGATCACTAATTGTTAACCTCAGATGCGGAAAAGAAACGCAATAAAAGAATCTAATGATAATTATTCTGAACTGAGAACTTAAACCCACAGTACAGGAAAATCAACCTACAAATTCTGAAAAGTATTTCCAGATTTCAGTCCTTCTGGAGTCGGTGTAACGTCTCTGTATTTATGCCAGTGATATAGATTCTTCCTCTGTAAGCCTTTGTTCCTAGCACAAGCTGATTTAACCTGCAAGCACAAGCTTCATTATTATAACAATGATCAATAATGCCATTCCCATCTCTGCCTTCTAATTTATAGACCTTGTTGCCAGACATCTCAAAATGAACCATAGAGACACATTCTGGGGTTACATACTTACTATATAACGTCTCAGGACAGGAATATTATTTACTATTATTAGATTTGGATTTTAATAACATTAAATGCTTTGACAGAAAAGAAAAAAGAAAAAGAAAAAGAAAAAGAAAAAGAAAAAGAAAAAGAAAAAGAGAAGAAAAGAATCTTCCAAGATCTCACTTAAAAGAAACTGCTGATCCTCCCAGCCAGTATGTATCCCACTGAAAAGTCTTTGAGTTGTGCAGCTGTCAGTTTGGTTCTGGTGTGTATTTAAACCACTACCACCCGTCACTTGAGTCAAAGCCAGGGAGCTAGAGAAGACTGCTGCTCCCTGTTTCATTGCATCTCAACAGGGGAACCTATAACACAACCATGTGTGCTCCTCAGTTTTTTTATGTGCTTCTTTCCTGGCTGTTGTAGACTTTGCTTACATTTGCTTTGAAGATCTCTGCAGTTCCTTTCTCCTCTTGGGCACCAATAACGCAACCTGTTTTTAGAAGCAGTGGAAGAGGAAGAAAGTTGGGTGGGCAGCTTTGTAGTGGTTGTACAGCTGAAGTTGCATTAATCTCCCATGCTCATGATAAAAAGGTTCTAAGCATAACAGAACCTGGACAGTGAGAACATAAATGGAATACAGGGTACAAATGGATAGTCCTGGGAGTAAGAGAGGAGGGCCAAGGAAAAAGGAACTGGAAAGTGACAGAATAAGATTGGAAAGTCTGACACAAACTGGCATGGGGATGAGAGACACTGAAGGAACAGGATGAAAAGGGGGAACAGGGTAGACAGTTAAAGGAAAAGTTTAATGAGACTTAAAAAAACCAGTTAATAAAGTAACGGGATAATGCTATTGATATCTTTCAAGACATACCATAAAAGGCAAGGAAGAGAAAAATGTGTCCAGGGAGAAATAATATTTTCTAACAATGGAGAAACAGGCATATGTATTGAATCAAAACTTGAAGAAACTGCACATAAGGAGTTACTTCTCTGTTGCTGCAAGAGGCCATTGAAGAGCAACTAGGGTTTGGAAGGACAGCCATCGCCCTTGCCCTCAGGAGAATATGCTAGGAGAAACAGAATGCTGAATATTTTCTATATACGTTTGCAGAAATGATGGTTGTTCTCATTTGATTTTATTTTTCAAATTTTCAGGGTGTATTTTTTATAAATGTAGATTTTAAAGGAAAAAAAGTCAGTAACAGATGAATTCCAGTTGACCAAGGACTTCCTACTAATACTTCTATGATTCTTTTCCATGTGATTTCTCGCCAAATATCTCAGACTAAAAGTCAGTGCGTTGCTTGATGTAGGCAAATGGAGTTATATCTTTTGTTTTTGTAGAGTTTTACTGTTTTACACCTCAGGAGACTATGGCAAACTTTGCATCTAGATATTGCAAACCAATACAAAAAAATATTTGAAGATCTGTGTGTGAACAGCAGATTGTGGTTTTTGTGTTTTCCAAGAGTACGTTGCTATTGTTTCAGCAGACTGAAACTTGGAAAGTAGGTCCCCTGTGCAATGTTATAAATTAGTTTAAAGGACATTTCTCTGAGCAGACAATAAGCAGTTCCATGAAGCACATTGATAAAGCGTGGTTTTCTTCAGCATTGTGTTGGATTGCCTTCTGTTTTTTACTATGTTTCAAGAGAAACATCTTTTGTTGTTGGAACATACCTAATGTAATTTTCCCTTGTGAATTCTCTACTTTTTAGAATTTTTCTTCAGTAGAAGCATAAAAGCAATCTTCCTTTATCTGAGCACCTGTGGTCATCACAGATACAGAGGCACTTCTTCTGTCTTCCTGTTATCCAAACACATTTGCCTGAAGGTACCTCTTTCCTTAAAACCTTAGACAAAGCAAATAATCAGAATCCCAAAGATATTTTGAAGAGACATTCATTTTAGCATGCCCTGAAATCATTCAAAGGATGTAAGGCTATTCAACAGAACTTGAAACCTGTGGAAAGGTTTCTGCTTGCTTCTTTCCTTAAAGTGAAGATCCATTACTGCCAGGCATTCATGGATGTTAATTCAGACCATTCATGTTACTTTAATGTAGTTTGATGTGTGCTAATATTGCATACATGCTTCAATCAATGTGAACAGTACCACGACTGAACTTGGAAAATAATATGTGCCTGTTATTAATTTCTGGTTTGCAGGAACAAAGAGCTTGCTATTTTTCTAATTTTTTTCTTTTACCTAACCCTAGCACTCCATCTCTCTTGGTTCATTTTCTAAACTGAGTTTTTAGAGATTTCAATGCTCTTTCATTCCACTTCAGATTGACTTATTATATCCCCCTGTTTAAAGTGTTCTGATTTTTATTTATTTATTTATTTATTTTATTTATTTATTTTGGTTCTTACTAGACCCAAGGCACTTCTGCAAACCCACATCTCTACAGTTGGCAGAATGCCACTGTTATTTAGCCTGTAAGTACAACTCAAATAAAATCCATGTTTTCCAGCAGCTTAGAATGTACTGTTTCTTATTAGTTTTATTTTTTGCCTCTTAATTTTTCCAATAGTTCACATTTATATTTACTGCTCCCATGGCTGAACACTGTATTTAGGACAGCAAAGAGTAAGTGAAGTCAAAATGTTGATTTAGAAGCTTTGACCTCACCATCAGCTGCTCTAAACTGGCAGAGCTGAAATGGGTTTGTCTTACAGCTGCTGAGGATCTGGATCCAGAAATGGAAGGGAAAAAGAAATGGCTGAAGGAAAGCAGTTTTCTTTTGAGAGTGTTCAGCAGATTTTGCCACAAGTAAAACCATCGGGATGTGGTGAGTTTCCAGTGAAAAGCATTTAAACAACTGCTGGCCTGTGTGGGATAGGATTCCGAGTGCTGGGCAAAGATACTGCAGAGGGATTCACTTCATCTGTACCTGGCTACCAAATATTGAACACTCAAGGTTAGACTATTGACGAGGCAGACATCTGGTGTTATAGGTGGCTGTGCACACATTGCAGCTGCCTCCTCAGATGGGTGCTGTGCAGGGAGTTGGCTGTCCCATGTAGTTCTGAAACCCAAGGAACCTCAGTGGCACTCATCAGCTGTGGCTTCTGAAGATGTGGCTTCTGAATGTGGCTTCTCTAAGCTGTTAGACATCCTAGATTAACTCTTAGACCTCCTCTCTGCCTTGTTGTTTAGCTTGCCTAAAGAAGCTTGGATACAACAGTGCAGGTTATTGTGTTTGGTACCAGAGGTGTAGCTTCTTTGACATATTATCCTTCTTCCTCACAGGCTCTTCTAACAAATGTAAATTAAAAAGCCTGCCTCTTCAAGCAGAATGTGCTGTGCATAAAATGCATTTGCCAAATAATTCCAGCACTGCAATAATCCATTTCATGATTTAAAAGCCTTGTAAACATGTCAAAATGGTTGGTTGGTTCTACCATCTTTGTACCATCTATTGCACTGAATAATAAAGGGAAACACAATTTATTCACTGCTTTGGAAGCTCAACATTTCTCTCACTGATGTGTGACAACTATTATCATATTTATTGTCAGTATTACACTCCTAAGCATGCAGGTGATGCATTGTGAGTATTTCATACTGATAAAGCCATCAATAATTTTCAACCGGACCTTATTTGCCCAGTTGTATCTGCACAGCTGGCTGGGATATCTAGAAATAAGTGATGGGGGGTTAAGTAAAAAAAGAGATAAACCAGGAAAGGTCACACTGACTTCTGTAATCTATTTCAACTTTAAAACAAACAAACAGAAAGTGTGTTGGTTTGGTTTTTGTTTTTTTGGGGGGGGCATAAGCCAAAGCTGAAGTTTTCCAGTTCCCACTGCCAAATGGGAATTCAGCAGCCAAGATGACAAGATTAGGTAGCAGAGAGCATTGTGTATTTCAAAATAGGCTGCAAAAACATCTTGCAGCAGCTAATACAAACCATTTACCACCAAATCTTTCTGACATTCTTATATTTTCAAAGGCACCACTGAAATGAAAATAAAATTAAGGAAGGTCCCTCTCTCAGGGCATAGGCTAGTGGAGGAAGCAGCTCTGCAGGGTCCCAGGGGCTTACTTAGTCACAGTGCTCTGAGACACTGAGGTAGAAGCTTTGCTTTTGCAGCCTGACAGCTGTATGTTTAATGTTTGTACAGGATCTTTGATCTCTTATTTATACATATTTCTCCAGGACAGGGAAGTAAGCAGAAATAGAAATTTTATTTATATAAATCTTTCCATATCCCAAAGGTCAAGAACAACAGCATTTCAAAGTGGAAGAATTTATCTTTGCCTCTTAGTTTGCAGGAGCGATGTGCAGCCTAGATCATGCCTCCGGATGAAGCTCAGGTGTACCAATATGTGAGTAAACTTGTCTTGAGGGCGACAACGCCATTATTTCTCATGTACTTGTGACACTAGGCCATCTTTTGGGCTGTCTCTGGTGGCCTGCAGTTACCTTGGCTGCCTTCAACCTGTTTTCTGACCTGGAAGGGAAAGGTGTTAATGAACCATACCAAGGTATTTAAAATCAGCCTTTGCATGGTCACTTTAGCTTCATAATTCCTGTAGTTACTGAAGCTACTTTGTAATTAAGATTAAAATCACCTGCACTAAACCTTCAAAAATTCCCCAGAAATTTCACTCTTCTCTGCAAATAATTTTATTACAGTGTGAGGACTGGGAAGCCCAATTGCAAAAATAAAACAACACAAATTCTGTTTCCTATTTAAGCATATTTGTATAAGTTGTCTGGCTTTGGTAATGTTGATCAGGAAGGGATATACCCTCCTGAAGGGTTATGTTATAGATACAACCAGGCACGCAACCAGTAGTGCCTGTGAAAAACAATACAGAAGATTGTCATTATTTTCAAACATTACCTGAAGCTCCAAGTGAAGCTTCTGGAGCACTTTTAAATTAGGTAAATATAAAAATATGCACTGTTTTATTTTAGAAGATGTCAGTGAAGTTCTTAGAAAGTCTTCTTTTTTTAGTGCTGTAGATGCTAATATTGTTGTACATAATCTTTTTTTTAATTAGTAATATTATATACTTCCACCAAATTTTATTCAAACTATTGCTTTACTAAACAATTAATAAATAAGTGTTTTAGTTTTTCTTACAAAGGCCCTTGATGTTTTCTTGCAAAATGGATGTTTTGGTGAGTTAATTTTAATTCAAAATGTGTTTTATTCCAAAAAAGGGAAATATCTGGATGCTGAATTTTTAAGCCCCCCTACCTTACAGATGAAAATAACTCATGGAGATGAGACAATATTCATTCCAAATAGCTATGATCACATGATGATCATTGAAATGTCACATATACAAATATATAATAATTGTCAATTTTTCACTGTATTAATTGCTAATTAAAACAAAATGAACTAGCATTGCTGAAGACCATAAAAAGACCCCATCACATGGGGACATAATGTCTTTGCTTTTAGACAATAAAATAAACCACAAAGAGCATATTTCTATCATTTATGTGAAATCAAGTAGGTTAATCATTTATGATTTTTATGCTTCAAAGCTTATGTGTGCTACATGCTGTAGAGAGATCTAAACCATTACTCTAAAGCCCAATGTACCATGCATGCTCCCTGCTGCTGTAGAGTCAGCCTCATCAAATTGAGCTTTGTCTAAAAGATATTTTAAATATATTATTGGATGAAAGGTGCTGCTCGATTATGCAAAACCAGCACAATAAAGCTAGTTAGCAAAGGTATATAGCTCTTGGCATTCTTTTCCTCTGAGAGCTCAAATAATCAAGTCCAGGAATACTCACACAGAGACCTGATGCTGACCATGTATTCCAAACTAGATGTCACTGAGGTTCTGGGAAGATGAAATGTGAAGCTGTTGTAAACATTTCCACTCAAATTCCAAATCTGAAGTAATCAGTCGCCTATTAAACACATACTTGTCTCTAGCTGGGTAGCAAGACCAGGAACAAACTTGCAAAGTTAAAGGAGGAAAAAGGAAAATGCATCAATATGCCAAAGATAAGAAGCCAACTGGGATAAGTGGAAATATTGAAAAATATTGGAAAAGTATGGAACACTGAGGTCAGAAGTTCCCATATTTAGCTTGAGAATTTAGAAGAGTTTCCTTCGCTGTGCTGCCAGTCAGGATTTGCCTGCAGGTGAGCTCTTGCCTGTGGCTCAAATCAAGTCAAAAAATGCAAAGTGGACAGTGTCCCACTGTGTGGGAACATCTCCTCTCTCTGTATTTGTGTAAAAGGGCTCTAAATTACTCCTGACCAATGTCTGCCAAACATCTTATGAATCTTCCACAGGGGAATTTCTCCATGCTCAGTCTTCCTCTCTGACATGAAGATGACCTATTGACTTAGCTAAGATTTCGTCAAAATGTTAGGTGTAATCCTCCATCAGCTTCAAGTTCATTGCAGCTCCCAGCAAAGAAAGAGGGGGTTTTGTTACGAGGGCAAGGAGAGGTAGAGAATAGGTGGAATCAAGCATAAGCCAATCCACATGCAGAGTAAAACCAGGTAATAGATCAGGTTATTTTCAGGGTTACCTCTAGAGCAACCTATATGCAGAATCCAACTGTATACAGTGATATACATGTGCCATAAATAACAATGAATCTTAGAAATGTAATTTTCTGTCAGGAGTTTGCATGCTTGTGAAAGTTCATAAATAACTGATGTTTATTACCCTCCACGTGCCACTGTTGCAGTAGCTGATAATAGCTGAGTAAATAGTAGATGGGATGAATTCCTCCACTGATTTCAAATAAACCTTATGAGTTGAAGCAATAAAGAATGTTAAACAGTGTGCACAAAATAACGTGCTGTTAGATACCATATATGATGCTTCAGTAAACACTAAGGCATTTTAATCTTGGTTCCAACATAGTAAACTGCAAGATAATAAGCTAAGGAAGCATGCTATTCTTTAAAACTCTTCCAAATGCTTCTGCATACTGTTACCCTGTACTTAAGACTGCTGACAGATGCTGCTGTCACTTTCTTTCTGTGTCATTGAAATGAAATTGGTCTGAAGTTCAGATGAACATATTCATTTGTGTTGAAATTTATTATTGTAACTTGCATAATGTGTCTGTGAGTGTGGTTGCAAACTCAGCTCCTGTCCATAAGAAGTGATAAAAGACACTACAAGAGGTTTATGTGGCCTCACTTATACTACTTGTTTAAAAAGAGCACCCAAAGAAGTATTCTTGCACAAGAAGCCTACAGACAAAAGCACTCCAACACATCAACAAACCGGAGCAGTCAGCCTGAAAAAACAATGCCCATCTTTGTATCAGTGGCCCCATCGGTCAGAATTCCCCCTGCACACTGTGAACCAGTTTCCAGTTCTCCTCACTGATATGATAATGTTCCAGCTGGAGACCTGTTACAAGTGGTGTCCCGCAGGGGTCGGTACTGGGGCCCATCCTGTTTAATATCTTCATTGATGACTTAGATGAAGGGATTGAGTGTACCCTGAGTAAGTTTGCAGATGACACCAAGTTGGGAGGTTGTGTTGATCTGCCTGAGGGCAGGGAGGCCCTGCAGGGGGATCTAGGTAAGCTGGATCGCTGGGCTGAGATGAATGGGATGAGGTTTAATAAGGCCAAGTGTCGGGTTCTGCACTTTGGCCACAACAACCCCAGGCAGCGTTACAGGCTTGGGGATGAGTGGTTGGATGATTGTGAAGAGGAAAGGGACCTGGGGGTGTTGGTTGATGCTCGGCTGAACATGAGCCGACAGTGTGCCCAGGTGGCCAAGAGGGCCAACGGCATCCTGGCCTGCATTAGAAATAGTGTGGCCAGCAGGAGCAGGGAGGTGAGCATCCCCCTGTACTCAGCACTGGTGAGGCCGCACCTCGAGTACTGTGTTCAGTTTTGGGCCCCTCACTACAAGAAAGACATTGAGGCCCTGGAGCGTGTCCAGAGAAGGGCAATGAAACTGGTGAGGGGTCTGGAGCACAAGTCTTATGAAGAGAGGCTGAAGGAGCTGGGATTGTTCAGTCTGGAGAAGAGGAGGCTCAGGGGAGACCTCATTGCACTCCACAACTTCCTGAAGGGAGGTTGTGGTGCAAAAGGGTCTGGCCTCTTCTCCCAGGCAAATAGTAGGACCCGAGGAAATGGCAAGAAGTTATACCAGAGGAGGTTTAGGTTGGATATTAGGAGAAACTTTTTCTCTCAGAGGGTGGTCAGGCACTGGAATGGCCTGACCAGGGAGGTGGTGGAGTCGCCATCCCTGGCAGTGTTCAAGAGGCGCCTGGATGAGGAGCTACGAGAGATGGTTTAGTAGCTTGTGGCACTAATAGGAATGGGAGGGTGGTTGGACTAGATGATCTTGCAGGTCGTTTCCAACCTTGTGATTCTGTGATTCTATGTGCTGATTTTCATTTTATTGAATTGCTCTGTGGGGTCAGCTGCCTCCCTTTTCATGCTGCACCATCAGCGTTAGAGATCATAGAACCATTAAAGTTGGAAAAGACCCCTAAGAACATCTAGTTCAACCACCAATCCATCCCCACCATGCCCCTCAGTGCCACATCTATCCTTTCTTTGAAAATCTCCAGATGCATATTATACTTCTCTTCCAAATACGTGCTGACATTGTGAAGAGCTATGCAGTGGTATAGGAACCAAAAGGCTGGATGCACGTCCCATAAGATGGCAGATGGTAATGCTGGGCCTGCTGCAGACCATCTATCAACACATACAGCTCTTGCTGCACCGTAGAAGGCAGTGAGAATAAAGGCGTGTTGCCTTCTGATGACCCTGAATGAGCACGCAGTGTGTCCCATGCACGGAAAGGTAAGTAGAAACCATTACACGTTACAAAAATGGATGGTGTTTTCTGCTTCAAAAAAAGCTACTATGTATTATAGTGTTTGATGCTGGAAGGAAAAGGAGGAGGAGGAGGAGGTGTTTAAGTCATTAAGTACTGCTGGCTTGCAAGGCTGTAATACTTAAAATTTTAATGGAGCAATGGCACTATGAGATTTGTAATACGATGTGAAGTTCAAAGATTTGACAGTGTTTTCTGGGTCTTTGCCACTCTCGTTAACAGAAAATCTTTTAGTTAATAAAGTAGAAGTAGACACAGAAGGCTAATGACCACTTCTGTCTATTGAAGTGAGTGAACCAAAACTCTTGCGATGTCAAAAGTACACGCTTGACACATTAGTCTCTAAGGAAGGAGGAATGTTTGTAAGAGTTAGTGTAACTTGAGGTGCAGGCTCAAGGCTGCCTTGAAAATATGCAGGATGAGTCCTTTTATACAAAATCTAGGAGATCTAGCACTTGATTGCAGATTACTGCAGATTGTAAACTCAGCTGGGCTTTACAACAGCATGATTTGGCATTAGTTTTAAAAATAACAAGCAACTGTGCTAGCTGTATGCAGCATGCATCCAAACAAATGCAATGACCTGCTGTGATGTGCACTGGAATCTGTTCCCCTCTTTGATTTCATTTACATCACGGTGATGCAGCATGCTCCTGGGCCTAAACTGAGACTTCTGTGGCCCCTGATTCACTGAAGTGGTGATGGGTTGCCCCCTATAGGGAAGGAAAAATATATTTCATCCACCTCTTCTGTTTACATCAGGTTTCTTTTGCTGATTTCTGGGTGGAGCCTGGCAGGGGCTGAGTCTGGGAGTCCCCAAAGTGGCTTGTGGTAGGAGCATGTCTGAAGGATCTGCCAGGGAATGAGTACAGAGAGAACAGCCAGGGGAAAAAAAAAATGGTTTCAGTGCCCTAGATGTATGGGTTTATTTATTTATTTATCATCATTCATAATAAATAAGCAACCTTTTATTTATTTAATGTGATACATTTGTAGATTGAAGACCTTTGCAAAAGCAGTGCAATATTTTCGTTCCAAATAGCTGAGAGCATCACTTCACAGAAATTCAGACACTGAATTTAAGCGTCAATTATGCTAACAAAGATTAGGTTTCAGCTCTTGCAATACTTGTCTCATTTCAAGAGTTGGTGTTTGTAGTTCAACTGTCCCTATTCCTTTTTCGTCTCCATGATATTTGGCTAGCAAAGGGCTTCCATGATCCGCTTTAAGTACAACTCTTTGTGCATAAGTAGTCCGTGGGAGCAATGTCTTTTTAATCCCCATCAGTAAGGTGAGCCTAAGTGTTTTAACTGCATTCATGTGCTGCCAGCAAGTTTTATACTGTTGGTACAGATGGTATGGATAAGAGTCTCTTTATCCTTCTTTTAGAGCTGAAACCTGTGTCAGTGTCCACAGTGTTTGAATAGTCTGGTTTTAATAGAAACATGAAAACGCCATATGGAGCCAGACAACCATTTCCTTCCTTCAGTGTGTTTGGTGAGTTTGAGTTTACTTTAACTTGACATCTTATAAATCATGTATCATGTAGTGACCATATAAGGTTACCTTTTATTGAAAGGATATTGGTGTTGAGAGCTTGCTATGCTTGGATATTTATTAAGGAAATGAAAGATATCTAGAACATATGATATGCTTCGTGTTGCTAAACATTATTAGTTTACCAACAGAAAAGTGTTTCTTTTTCTTGCCCTCTGAGTATACAAGATAAAATACTGAAATAAAATTTGCCCTTGAATTAAAGTCTAATACTGCGTACATCCTGTTGAAGTCACAGACTATTTGACAGCGTGTTTTGAAATCACTCCCGGCTTCATGTTTTATGCAGGAAGGAAACATACCTGTGGAGACAGCCTCAGGCAGTGGTAATTAAAATACGACTGTGTGCCACATGACCTTAAGGCATATTACTGCTTCAGCCCTTCACCTTGCAGTTGTTAAAATACTGGGCTAGGTTTATTAACAAAGCACCATCTCAGTGTAAGAAATGTGCTGGGGGAAACAGGTCTACCATCTTCCCTTTGTAGGAAGGAAGCAGTAAGTGATAGCTCAGTAAGTTCTGTGACAATGTAATATCTGTCCATTTTCTTCCCTGGCAGCTGCAGGTTGCCTAAAGCAAATGGTCCGACATAATGAATCCATCAGTTTTGGAGACAAAGCACAAATATAAAGATAGTAGCAGAATAGAAATATCTGAATATATGTCCTCATGCTCCCAGTCTCCTAAGTCCTCTGATTTTTCCTGATCTCTCACAACGATCAAATCTGAAAAATGCATCCCTGTTTATTCCTGTGTGTGATGGGCTGTTAACCAGAGTGATCTGCTGACTGTTTCAGGAAGAAAATCCTGATTATCTCCTGGGACAACCTGTGCCTTGCAGGGAGAGGTGCTGCTTTCATGTGTGACCCTCTTACCACCCATGAAACCATTTAGATACAAATCTCTCAACCTGCATCTCATCAAGCTGTGTGATGTAAAGCGACAAGGCTTTTTCAACCTGTTGAGATTGACTGTACTATGACACCAATGTTTGATTTCTTCAAACTGCTTTTAAAGAAAACAGGGATTCCCAAGCTCTTCTTATAGGCATGAAAAGAGAAAAAAAAAATGCCAACACGTTTTCTTTTGGTATCACTTAACAGTGATCTGGAAAATAACAATTCTATGTGCAAGTAATCCTTACAGTAGTAGTTCCTAATGCTGGGGAGGTAATAAATACAGTGTCTCTGCACAAGTGGGGAAGTGAAGGCTGGGAGAGCTCTCCACCACATCAGAGCCACATTGTCAGGCACAGAGTCCAGACTTGTTGAAAAGACTCAAATACAGGACTTACAGCTGTCGGAACTTGGCAGTTCCCAGTGGGAGCTGGCAGGGTTTGGGGCAGGTCTTCCAAAGTTCCCCATGCTGAATGAAGCAGGATTTGGTGCTGGTGTGGTGGCTGGTGTGGAGTTTGTTACTGGTCAGCTTGTAGGATTTGTGCTGAGCATGAGTGTCCTCTGTGCACTGTGCAGACAGAACATATTTGTTTATGAATGGGTGTGCTCTTCGGGTGGTCCTTGTTTGGTTCTCCATGCACATGCATACAAGCCATCACACTACATCTGTAAACAGACTTGATGGAGCAGAAGGGTAACCAGAGACAGAAGTGGCAGCAGAACAAATAAATCACATCCTACCATAGCATCTCTATAGGCAAATCCTAATGTTTGCAGAGTAAATAAAGAACATTCAGAAGTACAAAGCATGGTTAATGACCATCTTACAAATCTGACTGTTCTTTCCTCACATTCACATTCGTTTCTTTTTGTTTTCTTTGTTGTTTTTTTTTTTGTGTGTGTGTGTGTTCGTTTGTTTTTTTTTTTCATAGAGGCTTAATCCCTTTTCATTTACATTTGATTTCCTATAAATAGCTGTGTTCTGTTTAATGTATTTATGTTTAAAGTCATGTTTACTTCAAACACAGAGGGACTTCAGATGTCATTCATTTACTTCTGGCAGGGGACTTTGGACATCTGATTTCCTCTTGTCTTATGTATGAAGCTGCTAGGAGCTTCCAGGCATTTATTCAGGCCCTGAAATGACCTGCTTGAAGCCATCACCTGACTGAGATGTCTTCCTTACCTATGCTTACTGCACTCACCTTCTTTCCTGTGCCCAGTCCTTCTTCACTTTCTCTGCACAGCAGTCACAAGGACTCTGTGATTAGACACAGAGGAGCTAGAACTCTATGCCAGTCACTTCTGTGGTATCCTTTGAACATCACTTCTTTGCCTGAAATAATTTAAGGCTTACTTTATTCAAGATGGATGAAGCATGGAGTTTCTTTCCTATGATTTCTGAGCTTTTAGAACTTCCTAATTGAGGCAGCTTCAACAGGCTGTGTAAATAGTTGCATTTGCACGATGGGCACCATCATCTTAGCAGCTAATGAAATCCTATACTTCTGCACCTGGGAAGTTGCTAAGTAATTGTGAATGCAGGGTCAAGTTTAGCCTTGGTGTAATTGTCATAGTTTTTGTTTTATGGTCCCAGTGTGATTGTAAGCTTCGTTTGGTCTGAAAACAAATCAAACCATTTCCTGCAGAAGCTGAATGAAATGACGTGGGGATTCATCAATCAATGTCTTTTTGAAAAGCTCATTAGAACCAGCGGCCGTTAGAGGGCAATGGCCAGAGGTTATGGTCTTAAAGCTATCATTAAGTCTGGCCTGACATACAGGTTTGTAAACCATAACTCAAGGTTTCACAGTTAGGTAAATTTACACCAGCTGAAAATCTAGCCTCCTTCTTTTATAACATGTACAATAACTATTACAATTGAAACACAGAGAAAAGCTCTTTTTTTTTTCATAGAACAAAATAATCTATCAATGTGTGTGTCTATCAGATTGACAAAAGTGCATCATTTCAGTGGTGTGATTTTCTGTTTGTTCATGTGAGGTTGCAAAAGCCTCATAGCACTAAAAAAAAATAAAGGGGAAACAAAGTGTTAAATATGTAGAATATTTTTTCCCCTTACTCATCTTGTTCTACTACAGCAGAAGGGCAGTGAAAAGATTAAAAAATAAAAGCCAGTCCTTAAAACAGAGCTGTGATCAGTAGAGCATAAGCAGCACTTCAGAGTAAATTTTATAGAATTATAGGCAAAAAATTCCATTCAGATATGCATCATAGATTAAAAAGAAAACAAAAAAGCGCACAATGAGTACAGTGTTGTATTTTCCAAAGGAAAATATATTACCATAGCTTAAAATGACAAAATATCAGAAAGATTTCCACTTCACGGTAGATTATTTTGTACTAGAAAACTTTAAAAGTGCTTTGGGCTGAGTTCAGAAGGGAAATACTTGGGTTCATTATTTGATACCACCTTATATCCTGTGGTAGTAAAACAGGACTTGCATTGTCCTCTTGGGACTGCTCTGAACAAATGCAGCTTGTACAAACCCCATGAGCTTCGGGGGGACAGGATTTTGCAAGGTCAGTTCATTATGGCCTTTTTTTCCTCTGACACTCAAACTTGAATGAGTTGTTGAGTTTCACTCCAGACAAGGACTGTTCAGTGGCTTTTTTTTTTTTTTTTTTTCTCCTCCATCAGGTTTTGTTCATCAAAATGAGTGAAAGGGGGCTCATTCCCCTGTATATCTTAGTGAGCCCAAGTGAAAAAGAATAAAACAGCATTTATCTAAAAATGTATTATGGAGTCTGCCTGCTGATGCAAAAAGAAAATTAACACCTTTGCTGATAACTTGGATTGCCTTTACTCTTATGACATTTACAGCAGTAATTATTCCTTTCTGTGAAACAACACTTTTTGAGGAAGATTTTAATTAGAAAGTTTCTTTTATTTCCCACTGTACTCATGGTACCAAAAGGAAACGTGTCAGTGTCCCTTCCATGAATTTACCAAATGCTTTCTGCTTTTTATAAAAAATGGATATCTGACACTGAAGAAAGGTACAGTTTTGTGGATTGCCCTCTGAAGCTATACTGCACTGTGTCTGCTTCATTCTTCTCTTCATTCTGACTGAAGAGTATTTGTGTGTTATACTGGGAAGCCGTAAATATGAGAATAGAATGAAAATAATTCAGAGTGCCCTTTAATAATGGTCTGGAGTTGTGTGTTTGCTATTCAATGCACATGAGGATTTACAAAGAGACATTTTGGAGACACATAGAGCAGAACAGATTGACCTAACTGTATTTCTGATGCAACCAATTTGTTTCTATAAACATAAACTTCTTCCAGAATATGAATCAAGGAAGCTGTCAGTGAGCTGAAGTTACTTAAGCATTAGAGGAGGCTTCTGGTATGTTAGTCTTTGTGGCAATAAAATCTCCTTAGGGAATGAAAGCAAATTTATGACCTATTACTACAACATGTTTAATGTTTTCAGGCCTATCTCTGAGTCTAGAAGACTTTTTTTCTCCCTTGCAGTTGAATTTATTAAACATAGCTAGATTGAGGTATCGCAGAATTCATGGGATTATAGAGAACTGGATTGGGAGGGGATCTCTGGAGGTCACATAGTCCATTCCTCATGGCAGGACAGCATACAGGTGTACATGGATCTCCTCTGAGTGATGTAGGCTCCATAGCCCTAAGATCTCTATTTGATCGTTCTTCTTTAGAACACCAAAAAGTTTTTCCTAATGTCCAAACTAAAACTTTCTTGCTAAATTATAAAACATTTAATTTTTGTCCTCTCCAAGCAAGTTACAGAGAAGACATTGCTTTCTCTTTAAAACAACAGTTTACAGATTTGAAGATCACTGTTGCATTTTGTATTAGTCTCTCTAGGATATGAAGCCTTCCTGTTTCTCCTAGATGTCCAGATTTCTGGTCATTCCTGTTGCTCTTCTTTCAACCTCATTGGCCCACATGTTCCTTAGAGTTAGTTGAGGAAAATATAATTTGGATGTAATACTCTGAAGTCTTGCAGGTATCGAGTAAAGGAAAAAACTTATATTTTTCTTAATCAGGGTGAAAGTTCTTATGTTTTTATGTTCATCTTTTGACCAACTGTAGAACCCAGATTCTTACAAAGTAGTACCAAGCCAATTATACTAATTATACTTAAATTATGTTAGGAACTGTTGGTTGCTTATATAACATAGCAGTCACCTCACTTGATTTGCATCCTATTCTCGGAGACTATTTCAAAATGATAAAGTTCCTCTGCAGTTCTTGTCCTCTTTCAAAACAGATGCAAAATGGCTTCCACCAAAGCGAAGTTTAATAACACCACACTCTTTTTATCATTCAGTTCATTCACAATGAATAGTAAGAGGTGAGGAGAGACCTCTGTGGAATCCTCTTGCTGCAGCATTTGACAATGAACCATCAGTGATTATACTCTTCAGTGCGGCCTTCTGACTAGTTTTGCATTCACCCCCTCGTAGTATTCCCTAGTCCACATTTTTTCTCTTATTTATCAGAATGCTATATGAGACAGTGTCAGAAAACTTACTAGGGTCAAGATATATGATACTGACTGCTTCTTCCATGCCCACAAGGTCTATTATCCTGTAGGGGAAGGAAATTACATTAGTGTGACACAATTTGTTCTTGACAAATCCATGCTGGCCATAACTCATTTCCTAGTTATCTTCTGGATGCTTACAATAGGTTTTTGATTATTTTCTCCATCATTTAAAGTAATATAGTTAGAAGAGTTGTCAATTAAACATCTTTTTTATGCATCTTGTTGCACATTCGTTACCTGAAATTACACAACGATGTAAATTTTATCAATTTGCCCTTTTTCTAAGAATGGTAGAAATGAAGTTGCAGGTCTTTTTGCTCCTTGCCAGGAAAACATGTACCTTCTGGGAAGTTTATTTTCTGATTCCAGCCTTTTCTTGAACACATTTCTCTTTTTCTTTCTCTCTCTCTCTTTGTTTTGATGGGGGAATTTAATCAAGTAAATTGGAACTCATCAAGCTGAATATACTCCTTCAGTTTCATTGGCAGCAGTCAGGTTTTGCCCTATGTGACAAAGTGTGCAAGTCCCTCTTCACCTGGATGTTGGAACCGAGAAGACTTGCTTTGATGTCCTCTTCTGGCAGAAGTGGCACTATTATATAGTCCCACTGGGAAAGTACTGATGCTCTTCACACAGCAGTCAGTAGAGAGGAAAACCAGTTGCTGCAAATGGGGGACCTGGCAGCGTGGTTCCGGGAACAGGGCTACTGGGATGCTGGAAAGGAGGAATTAGAAAGAAAGGGAGCAGTAATAGCAAATAAACCCCTAAATTATTTTACTTTGCTTTCAACCCAGCAAGAAAGGAAACCTGTGAGATTTCATCTGGCAGTCACTGTTTCCTAAACTTGCTTTTCTTTAATCATATATCAAGATACACACAGGCCATAAGGCTTGTAAAAGCTCTTTGTTATTTATTTCTTTCACTAATCATCTCTGGTTAGTATTTATTGCATGACGTGGCAGGCAGAATAAAGTGACCTTTCCCTTTATCCACTTTTCCCCCACTCTCTCTGGAGAAGGAGGTGGATGTGGTAGGTATCTCAATGAATCTTCCAGACCATGCCAAATTCTGAAGCCACTTGCTGTGATCTAAGAGTTTAATACCAGAACCACATTGCAATACTTTCTAACAGATCTCCACTAACTGGTCTTAATCAAGTCTAGATATGTTCCACCTTTTCTCTGAAAAAGGTTAAAAAAAAAATAAAAAAATAAGTGACAACAGAGAAATTGAATAATATACGACCTTATCCGCTGCTAAGGGCTTTTATTGGGTATTGCCCTGCATAGAAACTTTTAAATTGAACATACTGGTATGCTGCCCAGTTTCAATGAGATAAGTGTCAAGCTAATTACATGTAATCCTTTATGACAGACACATCAGGCTTTTAAAACACAAATGCTCAGATTAAATGCGAATCAGGTGGCCTACTCCACATCCAGGCAAGTGAGTGAAGGTTTCCTAGACTAGAGTCTAGATTGTGCAAGTTTTAAGATGTGCTCCTAGACACAGAGGATAGAGAACATCTTACACTACCATGTTTCTGAAGCTTTCCATATTTAGCAGAAATCATTAACCGTTCCTTTGTTAGAACAGCCTGTTCATGAAAGGAAGTTCAAATAAATTTTTTTGCTGCTTCCAATGTGTTTTACAAAAGGAAAATGCAGCTGTTTGTGCAAATGCTTTTGTACATGAACTGAACTGTCACTATTGCAACTTTAGCCAGCTGTAGAAAAATATGAAGAAATTATACCTGGTCTTTTTAATTAGTTTTCTTTAATTTACCTGTTTAATTGAAGTAATTCCCATACTGTTCTTGCTATAGTACAGAACTTCATCTCCTTATTGTTCCACTTCCCATAATTTTTCCTCCAAGGCTTTGCAGGTGAAATAAAGTATGGCTACTTCTACAGCTGGGATGTCACATATGAGGGCTGTGAGCAAACAAAATCTGGGAGATGTATCAACTACTTTGCTGTTAGTTTTGCAAAAATTAACTTCCATTGCAATAAATAAAATATTTTTACTTGAAGTTTATGTTGAGCTGCAGTAAATTTGCAGCTATCTTCTATAGGAAGCTAATGAGCTTTCTGGTTTTCTCTAGAAAAATATGCCAGGCAGTTTAGAATATAGATGGATTGCAATGAGAGTTTTGGATGAGTATCAGAACCAAAAAGAATTAACAGTAAATGGTTGATTTGACATGTTGCACTTATTTTCCCCAACCATGTTCAAGTGGAACAACAACATTCTCTGACTTGCTTCTTGTTGGTGTGTTGCAGACTTGAAGAAACAGTAGCCTGGATTGGTCCTTGATATGCAATTACTTCATGAAGCACTGTACACAGGACTACAGGTGAGACTTAAACTACTCCCTTTTCTCATACTCTCCTATATGAAATGCGGCTGCTTCTGACCCTGATACACTGGTACACCATAAAGGAAGAAGTACAGCCCACTGCTTTGGTCTCTAGCTGGAGGTGGCTTGGCTCTCCTTGTCCATCTGTAAGTCACCTGCTTGCTTCAGTGTCTGTTGCGGTGAAATTAATGGGATTAATCATAGTAGTTATCAGTCCTGAGGCCAAAAATGGGAAAGGGGGGATGCTTGAGGTCTCTGGTACAAATAATAGCTTTGAGAAAGTTAGATTAATTCTTCACTGTTTCTTCGTAACACAAGTATTGGAATCATTCACTGAAGTGATCATCATTAAAAAAGGCAAAAGAGAGTTTGATTTTTGTTACATACATCACGTGGTTAAAATGCGCACTTTACTTTTGGAGGGAGAGTCAAAAGTACAGATAGGTGAAAGGGGGTCATGTAGGACAAATCCTTTAACAAGACTGTCAACACAACAGTCCAGCTGCATCTGCAGCTTTTGCAGGGAAATGAAAACCTGGCTATCAGAAGCTGTGAGGATGCAATAGGGAAAGATCATCCTTTATTTGCCTCCTGGTCTTTTACTTGCTCCCATATCACTGGCTTCTCTGGCACAGAAGAGGAGCTTTCTACTTGAATCCTGCACTCAGTCTAGGATAGTGTAGTTCTCAGTGGATATGGACCATGTATTCCTGTGAGCAATTCACGAGCTGCCTGCGTGCCTGCAAGAAGTCAATGTTCTCTGGGCTAAAATGCATGACAAAATTAAATCATTTTTAAATTGGAGTTAATGCTAATAGGTATTTTTCCGCAGAGCTCATCACGTTCTGTTTCACATGCGAGTCTGTCTCCTTGGTTCATGAAAAGCAGTCGTTTCTTTAACCTTCTTTTTAAGTAGGTTTTTCCTCTCATTTCCTCTATGTCTGAAATACTTGACCACAGTTCCTGGTTATTATTAGTGTAACACCTATAATCATACTAACTGTCTTCATTTGCACAGCACCATTAGCCAAGCCTCCCAGCCAGGCAAATGTGTGCCAAGGAAGGAATTGCATCTTTTCATTGGGATAGTAACAGTCTGAAGGCATTATAGGACACAGCGTTGAGTACCACCAGACATGGAATTGAGCAGGTAAGCAGTGTACAGACATTAGTCCTGGAGGGCTTATCCAGAAGAATTCCGGGATTTCTCACAGGAAAAGAGAGTGAGCCTTTGAGAAATGTGCTTTGTGACACAGAGCAGTGCATGCTTATGTGTATGTGTCTTCAAAGGGCAAAGAGCA
Organism: Lagopus leucura; assembly: GCF_019238085.1. Lineage (NCBI taxonomy): Eukaryota > Metazoa > Chordata > Aves > Galliformes > Phasianidae > Lagopus > Lagopus leucura. The sequence goes on from NW_024962250.1 coordinate 34,130,728, forward strand.
GCTAAATGGCCAGCTCACCTGAATGCCAGTGACTGTTGCATACCTGAATGATCTTCGAATGGCTAGCAGGCTGCTTGTTTGTGGGGGTGGAAGGGACATGGCCCTTACTCATGTGGATAAGCTCAAGAACATGTTAAACAGCTATGTGTATTTGTTTGGGTTATTATTAGTGCCCTAGGTAAGCTCGGTGTCCAGCATGATAGTACAGAAGCTTTGTTCAATGAGTATGGTATGTCACTCATACAAGTCTCTGCTCTGATCAGGGTGACCCTTCCTTTGTTTCAGTGTGACACCTTGTGTTCTCTGTGGTTGTTCAGTGATTACACGAAGGCATTATGCTGACATCCAAGCCTATGTTACCATCATTAATAATAATAATACAAAAATGGCATGCTGTTTTCTGCAGTGCTTTAAGGCTACTTGCAAATTAAAAGTCAGCGGTGAGTGCAACAGGCTGCTTTCTCAGCAGTGTTGGCAGTGCAGAGCACAGAGCAGCAGCTTGGCCCCATCCATGCCTGTTCACAGATGTGTTTGTCTGGGGAATGAAAGCAGAAACCAGCGCACTTCAAGGCTTCCCTGTGGCTCAGCCTGCTCCTTGTTGTTGACAGTGCTGTTTGATGCCTTCTGGGTGCATGTAGCCATGGGATAGGGTTATTGACATGTTTAATAATAACACAGTAAAAGGATATTTGGAGGAGTCATGTGGAGGGTGAAGGTCTACAGAGATCAGCTCCTGGTAGGACAGCAACTTCTTCCTGCAGTGCTGTGAAGGTCACCTTTGAATCTTTGGTTTGTAGTGCAGCGAAGTTTGAGGACAGCTTCCTTGACCTTGGTATAAGGCACCTTTATGGAGAAAGAATGGCAGCACCTCTGACTTTGTTCTTCACAGTTGCTCCCTTCCCTTCCAATAAGAAAGAAGGGGACAGACTCTTTCTTTAGCAGGATCTGTCGTGATAGGAGAAGTGAAAATGGTTTCAAACTAAAAGAGGGGGAGACTTAGACTGGATAGAAGGAAATAGTTGTTTATTGTAAGGGCGGTAAGGCACTGACACAGGTTGCACAGAGAAATGGTAAATGCCCCATCCCCACCCATGGTCAGGCCGGATGGGTCTCTGAGCACGTGATGGAGCTGTAGGTGTCCCTGCTTCTTGCTAGGGGGCTGGACCAGGTGGCCTTTAAGGGTTCCTTCCAACTCAAATAATTCTTTGATTTTATGATTCCTGCACCAAGCTCCTCTCTGGAAGTGATGGCTCCTGGTTCTGCTCCTTGTCAGCTTATTGCTGCCTGCCTCTGCTTTTGGTTTAGCTAGAGCTTTGCTTATTATTCAATCAAAACTCAGCAGGAGTTTTTGCTGAATTATTGTAAACTCACTGGGGTAAAAGCTGTGCCTTCTTACTCAGCAGTGGGAGACCATGCACATTGATTGTTGCTGGGAGAAAATAAAAATGAATACGTTCACATTGATTACATGTGTTCTTACTATGAGACTCATTGCACAGCCCCGGTGTACGTCTGTTTTCTCTTTATTGCTATTAGCAATAAATCAACTACTTTTTTTTTTTTTTCCTCCTCTTTTCTTTTTCCTTTCCCTTTAAGTAATCTAATGTTCTGCAAAATGAATTTGAATAAGGAGAGTTGACTGTAAAATAACTTGTGGGAACGTATGATAAGCTGCCTTAACTTCCCAGTCATGCTAAAAATCCCCCCTTGACGTCTGAAACCCAGACAGTTCCTCCCAGATGCAATTCAGATGGTCTGGACCCAACAGACACAAGTTTTGTGCAAGTTTTATACACTTCATCTAATGAATATGCAATTTTTTTCCAATGCAATTGTGACAAATGGTACAGCTGGGGACCAGACATTGAGAGCAGTGCTTTTCTTCCAGCCTGGGAAACTACAGATATTTGCTTTGTTCCAGGTATATATTGGATATTTCTGAATTTTAAGCACTAAACCATTACTTATTATTTTATCTTGTGATCCTCTGTTTCATGTCATATATCTGCTACAGACAATGGCATTGAAAAGCTTAGACACACTGTTCTGACTTAAATTCCTGTTCTCTGGAGAGCAAGTTGTTGGTTTATGAGCAGGAATTGAGCAGTCCAAGAGCATGATGCTTGTATTGCCATATTAAATTGAAAGCAAAGAGCTGTAAGTAGGGCTGACATTTCTGTCTGTCAGCCACACACAACAGATATGAACTGAGAGCAAGCTGGAGGGAGGCAGAAAAGGGTGAAAAGGGCACTCTCCCAAAGCAGAAGGGAGCCAGATGGAGTGACACCACAGATATGGATTCAGTGTATGGGACTGTGCAATGGCTCTGTAGAAGGAAACAGAAAATGGAAGGATCTGAATATCGATGGAAATGAAAAGAAAAAAAACATAATGAAGAGTAATGGACAAGACAAAAAGAAAGATTATGCCTGATACTGTGGAAGAGATACCCTGCTGTTGACATCTGCTCGGCTCAGGAGGAGTCTCCCTCAGAAAGATGTTGAAATACTCTCGTTCAACACATTTAAAAATAGACTAAACAAACCTCAGTGAGCCAGACTCTCCTCCTCATACTCACACAGGGCCATAACTCATGCCTGCATGTCCTTTGAAGCCTGGGAACCCTTGTAGAATGAGAAGGGCTGAGCTGGATGCAAGGCAGAAATCTGGTCCTGGGTCCTGCATTGTCACAGACATGGATCAGATGAATGATTGTCTCTTTTCAGGTCAGAAATGCCACACTGGCACATGGCTTCCTGCAAAGACATGAACTCAAGGAAGAGACTTAAAGCAAAGCATGTGTCAAAGGGCTTTGCAGAAGCTGCAAAGCTTCTGGGATCCACACAGCAAAACACAGGAGCACCCACTTCCATCCAATCTCAGCAGAGCCCTGATAAATGCATAAATGAACTTTTTTCCTTCTTACACAGTTCTGTGTGATGACAGTATCTCTACAATCTTCAAGAGGAAGTAATCATCTGCTGATAAACATCTCCTCTCCAAATGTACATAGTAAAAAGACACATTCTTTTGTATATATTTAATTACAGGAGAACAGATTTTGTCCAAATAATTAGGTAATTTAAACTATGCAGTCTTTCCCAAAGAACTATATTTAACCTTCATTTGAATTTAATTTCCACATCACAGTGCCCCTTAAGCAGTTCTGTAAGTCAAAACAGTGATCAAATAATTTTTAAATGTCAAATGTTGCTTAATTGTGGATAGCGCTGAATTTGTTTTAAGAGATAACAGCTTTTGATCTGCTGCTATTTTTTGTCTGTCCCATTGTCATGTTTCTCTTCATCAAAAGTTTCTGTCAACTGTTTAATCCATACAACACCCGACTTTCCAGACAGCTGAAGATTTCAAAGAAGAAATGTGGGGAACCCTTCAAAAGTTTCATGAAGTATTAAACAGGATGTGAATTAGTGTCTTGCTACTACAGACCCCAGCACTTGCAAGAGGAAGAAAAAATAATTTTTTTAAATTCAATTATTATTAAGGGATTATAATGTTTTTGCCTGAATTAAGGGATAGTGCTGTAAAGAAAAATTTTACAGCATTAATATAAATCAGCATAACTTTATTGGCTTTAATACACCTATTCTGATTTGCACCACTCAGGATCTGGATCCTTACATCTAAATGTATCTTTCGCTGCATGGAAGTAGATCATTTTTCTCCTGACTTGCTCTTCCCTATTGTTTTGCCCCTGTAAATTATATATATTAGGTTCATAAGCAGTGCAGTGAAAGTAAACAGGAAGAGAGCCTCACAGTTTGAATGAATTATAACAAAAACTACAGTAGGTCTGACCTACATTAAACTAGTTCAGTAGAACAAGCTATATACAAAGTGGCTTGTATTTCAAGGGTTGGCTCTAACGTTTGTTCTCAACTTTAAAAAAAAAGGAATGAGTCCAAAGAATCACAATAGTCTCATCGGTCTCTTTGAAACAAACAAAAGCCAATGTACACTCCACAGCTCAGTCATAAAAACAATAGAGCAGGAAGACTTTCCTGTAACAGCATCTCCCACTGGGCGATAGCAGTTGAAAGTACTTACCATGATTATGATTAATTTCATTAGTGCTCAGTTCACTTTAATACTTTTCTTCCTCTATCTCTGAATGCAGATAATTTTTCCCTGCAAGTAAATCCAGGGTGACAGTTTAATAGGCTCAGACATGCTTAGATCCGAAATGAGACTGTAATATTAATATACTATTGACCAGTTATAGATTAAGCAAACTGAGGGCACACTTAAGTAAATGACTTCAGAGGGACAAGTTAATGTGCTAAGTGGTTCACAGGCAATGATTAAAAATATTCTTCATTTACTTGGAAATTAATAGGTTTCTTTAATTAATCTAATAAAGCCACCCTGTGGTACATTACATATTTGGTGCATGTTTTAAAATATGATGCTGAGTTGCTGGATCTGGAAATCCCTGTGCTGCTTACTGAAAAAAGGAAACAGTCATATATGAAAGCAGTCTTGCATATGGCTAGAGTTTCCAACAAGACATCTTCTTTACCACAAGCAGGATTACTTTGCATGAAGGGTGTTAGGAATCTCAACGTTAAGCAATCAACAGCACCAGCGATTCCATGTGTGAATTGCAGAATCATCCAAGTATCTTTGGGGATTATTAGTGTATTTCACAACTGCATCCAGTCAAATGAGCATTTTTCTCCAACAGTCTTTCAAATCCATCCGATCAACCAACTGAAAGAAAACAACTTCAACAGAATCTTTGCAACAAAAGCAACTCATATGCTGAAAAGTGCTAAAGCCTTGCAATGCTAAAGCCTTGCTAAGGATTAAGGGGTAAGGAAATGATGAAATCATCTGCAAGCATTGCATGAGTTTTATTTAATCAGAAGGTGTGCAGATAGTATGGTAATCTGAAATATAAATAGCCCATTGCCACCAACTTTATAATGGAGAGATTAGTTTAAAAGATAGTGTCTCATTAATAGTCTTTCTGTGGTTTGTTTTGCAAGGGCACTGAGAGGCCTTGCCTCCTGACCATTTTACATGTGTCAGGATGGGATGATACTGGCTCCCAGATCCAGAGATGAGAAGAAATGTTTACCTCGCCCAACTGGAGTTTCTCTAGTGGGCAGTGGCACAATTTGCAGAGTAAAGATATGTCTACTCACCCAAGAGACTTCATCAAATCCTACTCTGATTTTTTCTTCAGCAAATCAAAACAGAGGCCTTGGTTATTGTTTTATCTCTTTGACAAGCATCCTATCATGGGATCACTCCCAGTCTAATGATGATCTGAGAGGACTGCTATTGTGCTATTCTGAAAATCACTTTGATATGACCACTTCAAGCTCCAAAGAAACTACAAAATGGAGACTAAAGTTTCCATCTTCTCCACCTCCCCATTTTCTTTCCTCTTGTCCTAATTACTGCAAATAGGATCCTTTCTCTTTGGTTTTATCAGAAGTTTTCTCATCTGTACAGTCAAACAGGAGACACTACTCTTCCTTCTCTTACCTATTCCTCAGCAAACCACATGAACTAGACAAAGTGACTGTTTTCCCAGAACTCACTGGAGGGAAATCATTACCAAAAATGTCAAACTATCACATTTCTGCTTTCCTGGCATAAACTACTCTGTACTTAGTGACCTGGCAGCCATGAGGAGTGTCTGATGGAGTACAGTACACAGTAGCTGTAAGAGTCAATGAAAAGGAGGAGAAAAGGATGTTTGACTTGGGACTCCATGTTAAAAGCTCTTGCAGAACCGATCCTTAACTGTTGTTTACAGCTGACTGTCTTGCCTCAGGAACATTTGCATTGAAAACCTTTCAAAGTTTTCTTCCCAAGTAAGCTGAGAAAAACCTTTTTGGATTCATTCCATTTGCCATGTATGTGGATGTATGTGTGAATGTTTTCATGGTAGGTGGGAAAGGGAGGAGATGGCAATCCTTTCAACTTGCAGACAGATTCTCCAGTGGATGGAAGTGGTGTTTGAAATCTGTGGAGCCAGGTTGGGTTACAACTGCCAAGAGCCTGGCCCAGGCAGCTATAATGTTGTGCAGAGCTGTGGTTTGAAGAAACCTGAACATGGCCATACAGACGGAAAAGATGAAAGAGATATTTGGTAGCCAGTCCTGTTTCTTTCATGTGTGAAGGACAGCTGTGCAGCTGCAAGGAGTGATGCTGGCAAACTCATGGGATATGTACCTTTTCTCTCTCTTTTGTGGGTTGGATCATAACAATTAACTTCTCTGAATGTTTGTGGTGAGTCTAATCTCAGGCATGTCTGCTCCTTTGGATTTGCAGCTGAGGGTGGCAAATAAAGTAAAATAAAGTGGCTAAGTATTGCTGTGGGCTATTTTGTCACCAAGCCTGGAATGAAGCATCATGCGAGATGCCTAGAAAAAACATGCTTCTGAAGTAGACCACAGGTAGATAGGGCTTGCTGCAGGCAAGCTTTTTGAGTTTGTCTTCCCTCTTGGAGAAAGAAAAAGAAAAGAGAAAAACAGTGTATCATTTCCTTCATGTCTGAAATAAGCTGAAATGGGGGAACCTTGCATTCCTGTGTTCATTAATGTCAGCTTCATGGTAGTGATTCTTGAAGTCTTTTACCTCAAATGGTCACCTCTTGGATGCGGAGAGACATGGAAGTCCATAAATCAATGACATGCAAAGATACCTGAAGGGGAGAAAAATATGAATGCAAATTCTCTGAAATGGAGCAATTCTGTGTTAGAGTCCTAACAGCAAATTAAAGCTAATATTTAGGGGGTGAGGAAAAAAAATGTTAATGTGAAAACTGCATTGAATACTATCTCTTATTCTTTGTCATCTCATTCACCTCTCTGAAAAGCGATGGTGGTGTTGTAGGAAAGAGGTGATGCTTTGGGTTTTATTTGGAGGTCTACTATTAACCTATGCGTGGACTTCAACAAATCTCTTTGCCTAGCAGCATATTTCTATGGAGTTATTAGTATCTCTGTGAGATGGAGACCTCCCTTTTCATTTAGAAATTAATCTTGCGTAATTTCAATTATAACTACTCTTAGTTACACTGCACATCTTAGAATAAATATTCTTCTTTGGAGTTATCACACCAGTTGTGATTGTCTTAAAAATGAAGTATGCAGACAGTGAAAGAATTCTTTGCAATTTATTTCAGGTGCTGATTTGGCCCAGACCATAAAAACCATAATTTGGCCAGAAGGATAAGATGTTGCTTCTCTGCTTCCATCTGACATGGGAGGTGACTCAGTTCCTCACTAGCTCGGGAATCCAGGCTTTACTAATGCCTGGGATTTGATTATGCTCACATGGCTAGTTTCTGAGAGGAGCCGGTAAACTTCGTTTTGCTTCAGTTATTAGTTTTTAAGGCTATGAAAGGTCAAGATAAACCATCCATAAATGCGGCAGCGATTAAAACCTCACTTAGCTTATTGCACAGTATGTAATTGTTCATCCTATGTCAAATAATAAGATCTGATGGAGATAACTGCCTGGCATTTCCTTTCATTTAAAGGTACAGGCATGCACTACATGTACTGTTACCTACATGCACATCAGTGATGTTTCTGTTTAGATGTAGCTATGTATTAAAGAAGGGAATATTTGAACATGAATGCTGTAGTGGGCTAAAACTAACTTTTAACTTTTAACTGCTAACTTTTCCCATAGAAAAAAAAAAAAGGTATTCCTCACAAGGAGGAAATAGAAGGATGAATGTAATATCAGTCTGTCTGAGAGTAATGTCCTTATAAGATGGCTGATGCCTTTGTGGCTTATGGGTTCTCCTATTTGTGCCTGAAGTTGAGAAATGTCATCCAAGCATTTAGAGCTCCCATTTTCCTAAGAGCTCAGCTTTCAATTACTGCCAAAAAGTAGAAGCCAATTTTCCAAAAAGCTCCATATACTGAGTGCTTCTGACATAATGTTGGCTTGAAAATGTGCCTATGATAATCACGTTAGGAGCTATGCTACATGGCTTCAGAAAAGCTCTGTGAGCCCTGAGCATCCTGAGCTGTTAAAAGTCTGTCCCTGCCTTATTCCTGTGATTTTCCCTCCACAGTAGTGTCACTACTTTATGGCTCATTGTCTTGCTTATAGCTCTTTGTACTTGCAGTATGCTGCACTATATCTGCTATCCAAATGCCCTCTGGCATTGCCATTGCTGCCCCAGTTGAACACGAATCTGGCTTCCCCAGGCCTTGTATCACTGTACAGATTATCACAGTCATAATCTCTCTCTGCCTTTTGTGTGTTTTAGCAAGATCGTCTGCAAATGCAGAATCTAAACTGCAGAAAGAAATCTGCCTCTTTTTGTTCCCCAGACTCCTGACTTAGTCTGCCACTCTGCCAAAGCTAGTTACTAGTGTGGCAGCTGATAAATAAAGAACAGGCTGCCTCTCTCTCGACACTGCAAGTACCCTATAGCTGTTAATGTATCCCTTGCTGCTCTCTTTTAATAAGCTGTCTGAATAGCCAGCTGCTAATGTGGCTGTGGCAAGGTGCACACCTTTTAAAAGTTCGTTCCTACCTCTTGCTTCAAAGCAGCTACTTCTGCTGACAGAAAAACACAGGGCAGGGAACCAGGGAAAGGAAGTCGAGAGAAACTGCTGCATTTCCAAAGGGGCTTTTGGCTAGAGGACAAACTTCTCATCTTGTTGAGGGCTGGGGCAGAACAGCGAATGTCAAACCCCACTACATGATCGTAGGAAGACTTGCAGGGCAGGGCAGATTTAGGACTAATAAGTGAACTGGTTTGCTTTAAACAAGTATCCTTCTTCCAGGAGGAAGAGTCTTTCCAAAGCCTCTTTCAAATTTAGGAAACCAAAAGATCTCTACCAAAGCAGCTTGGAAACTTACATACCCTAAAAGAGTGTGAATGTCCATGCAAAATCTTTTGTAGTAAATGCATTTTATAGATGCCTTTATTTCTGCTATACTCCAGGTTAATAGTACTGCTATCCGGGCAGGAGAGGAGAGTATCTACCTCCTATGTGTATGTGTTTGGATTTACAAAAATAGGGACTTCTCAGTTCCAAAATTCCCTTGCCCTGCAGGCCTTAGTTCACTAAATATGATCAAAACACATCTACTACTGCTGGGGACAGATGACTGTGTTCACAAACACTTTTTGCTCAATATGCTGATATTAAGAGACTTTGCAGCCAAGTAGGAAACAGATAGTTATGGGATTACCTATAGAGCAATGAAAAGAGCACAACTCTGATCAAGTGATGAAGGCTCTTGTTTAGGATGGGGAAGATTTTGCATTGGTCTTTTTCCTTTACATGAGAAAATCATTGGACATTTATGGATGAGGAGGGTTTACATCACAGAGACATCCCAGCCTCAGCTCTGGGCTAGTGCCTTGCTCACCCCTCTGGGGATCTTGTTAATGCACTGAGTTTCTGTGAATCCCTTTAGTTTTTCCAGCTCCCTGTGAGCCAAATACCTAAATTATATGGCTTTAAGTTACTTTAAGTTGTGCCAGGGGAGGTTCAGATTGGATATTTGGAAAAATTGATTCTCAGAAGGAGTGGTGAGGTATTGGAACAGGCTGCCCAGGGAGGTGGTGGAGTCACTGTCGCTGGAGATGTTCAAGAACTGTGTAGATGTGGCACTGAGGAACATGGTCAGTGGGCAATGTTGGTGGTAGGTAGACAGTTGAAGTAGATGATCTTTGTGTCTTTTCCCAACCTTAATGATTGTATACAGAAGGAAAGACAGAAATGGAGGAAAAATGAAACTTGCAGAAGAGGAAGCACCAAAGAAGCAGAACATGCAAGATCTAACTATCAGTTATCAGGAAGGAGCCTTGGCACACTTGGTCAATTGCAGTGGTAGGATTTAATTTCATACACCACAAAAAACAATGAAGAAAGCAGATGAGAGAGCCTAATGTTTTGGCAGCACCTGCTGTCTTCTGAAGAGGTAGATGCTGTCAGAACGCCAGCCTCTCATCCTCTTTCCTCTGTTCCTTTTGTCTTTCTGATGGACTGAATTAAATTCAGGGCTTAGCATAGGATGCCTGTGCCAGGCTTCTCTGTTGACCATTTCTTGCATCTTGGGTTGATGATTGCATTTTTTACCAAACTCCCTATTGCTTAGCGTGGTGAATATGATTTTCCTTCCACAATGGAGTTGATGGAAGTACACAAACAACACTGCTAAGGGTAAAGTTCAAAAGAGTGTTGAGGCTCATTCTAGTTTTGGCTGAGTCTCTCCTTCTGTTTCCCTGACTTTAAGATGAAATCTTTAGAACTGCACAGGTGTGCCATGAAGATTTCTAGCTGTGCCTAATGGGAAATGCAAGCGTCCCATGGATGAGGGGAAAATGCTACAGAAGTACAGTCTTAGCACTGACCAGTGAATTTATGTAGCAGGGAAAATACCATCTTACATACCCCTGCAGCTCAGCCTGGCAAATTGTAATCCTCTTTTGCAGTTGCTTCCTATGTAATTTTCTCTCCAAAACTAGATAAACTTCTTGTTTCTAAAAAATAGATGACCTGAAATGACCAGACAGATTTGTGACAGAAAAACTTGGAAGCCACCTAATTCCCAGATGGGAAAAGCATCATCATCCCAGAAAATAGGGCTCACCTGAGGTCTCTGTGCCAGTGGGAGTACACATGATCCCCTTTATTTATGGCTGTGGTCGTGCATGACTGCCCTAAGGCCACAGGGATCCAGGTCAGGGCTGATATTGGACAGAGGTTCCTGAGATCCCTTGAGCTGAACTCATTCTGCTGTGCTTGCTTCCCAGGCTCAAATGGATGCCAAACACATACCAAAGAGTTATTTTTTTTAAGCTAATGTCATTGCTGAAAGCTTAAGTTAGAAATTTCTCAAATCCAAATCTATAAACATTTTATATCGTGTTGCATTTCTATGATGTAGAGCAGAAGAAACTCTTTTTGTTTTTCTTCTGGATGGAGGAGGCTGCACATCTGGAATAGGTGAGCAGACTGTGGTGCAATATGCAACTTAAAATACTTCTTCATGTACATCTGGGTCAAGCCAGATGACTTTTCACACAATTCAGACATTTCTTCAACTTTGGATTTTCCCTGAAAGATTCAAGGGGTAAAAATATGTCTGTGTGATTTTTTTTTTCCTATTGTTCTGCAAACAATAAGAAATTCCTTGTCCTTTTTAGGTACAAAATAAATTCCACAGACTTAGTCTGAGGCACCGAGATATCGTTTGGAACAGTGGACACCAGAACAGATGTAATATTTGCACTAGACTGTGAAATAAATAGGCATTTGAAACTGTGTTAGGATGTGAATTTCCATAGTGCCTTGAGGGACGTAATTTTTGCATTATGTGAACAGTCTGGATGAGAAGACCACGCAGTGAAGCTGAACAGCTGTATCCTGACCACACATTGTGAAGCGAGGGAGAGGCTAGGAGCCCGAGGGAATCCTTGTAAGACACCGTATCCCTGAAGTTTTTCAACAAAGAAGTTGTGCAAAGATGTGCAGTCTAGAAGCAGAGCTGGGCAGAATTCCCCCCTCCCTGCACCACGCAGCATAGCATAAACATCAACTTCTGTCTATCTGCATTTGTTTATTTGTTTTGAATTAAAACACTGCCTGTTGCTTTGAAGTCCTGGGAGTGATGGATTTTGTGCCTGTTTTGTATCCAGCTCTCATTTTATTGCTAAGGGCGTAGCACCAGGGCAGGAGGCAGCAACAGGTTCATGAATCTGTGTGGTGGCACCAGGCTAGGTTCCCTCCTAAAACAAGTTCCCTTCTGAAGCTGGTTGGTCTTTGAGGTCCCTTCCATACCAAGCCATTCTGCCTTGATTCTGTCCTTCCCATTTCTCCCTATGTGCCCTGAGCAGAGTGATGTGCACTCAGCACCTTGAGCCCTGCTCTGTTAAATCAATGTCTTTGTACTTTCCTCCTGGTGGACTGTGTAGGAAATCTCATGAAAAGTAAGGTAAATTTTTAGTAACCTTGGCACCTCCTAGGGCTCAGGATAGATTGGTCACCCCGTGCAACTAGTGGCTGATTTAAGAATCTGAGTGGGTTATAACACACTCCCTGTGTGATTAATTGTGTAATTGGAGGAGCGTTATTAAACTAGGTGATAGATAACACTTCCTACCATTCATGAGGGCCATTCTCTGTGAAAGAAACTGCTGCAACAGCCACAACAACAACAAAAGACAAGTTTCTCTGAATTATTTAGAGTTGCCAAAGGTGTTGAGATAGAAGCTAATTAAAAAAAAGCTATCTGCAATGCAATGCTATAAAAGAATAATAAAATTCAAATCTCATTTGTTCCACTTCAGGTTCCTCGTATGCATAAACCTCTATAAAAGGCAGCATCTGTGTTCACATTGTATGCTGAAGAGATATCACGCAACTGCTAATTCAGTTGACATTTTAAACTGTTCATTGTACCATATATTTCCATTTACTAGATTTTTTAAAGTCCCTTTAAGTGCATCATGTATAGAACAGGATAAAATAAGATAAAGCCCTTTACTTCCATAATGAGATTGGCAGCGGTAACTGATGGAGTATTGAGCTGTCAATTTGAACGCCAGCCATACTTGCAGGATTTAAAATAGTATTTTAAGCTTTTATACCAGCCATGATTGTATTTATATTGTGCTAGTTATGTGGATTTGTGTGGCAAGGGAGTGGCATCATGGAGTATTATCTCATTTGAACCAACAATTTAGAGATCACTCATCTGTTATGATTTGAGATGAGATATATTATAACATCAGCAATGCCCACAACCTGTTGTTAAATAATAACATTATTCAGCTTCGGTGACAAAACTGAGGCTTTCTTTTAGTTTTCACTAGGAGGTAATTTTAAGATGCCAAGATGATTATTTAGAGCACGGGAGAGTTATTGGCTCCTTTTTTCATGGGTTGTGGGGTGTTTGTTTTTTTTGTTTTGCTTTTTGTGCGTATAGTTACAATTCAACGTTTTCTTCTAAATTCACAGTGAAATTAATAGGAACGATTTGCTTGTAGATCCATAGCAAGATTGTCTCCAAGCATACAAATGAAGTTGGAGAACAGTCACCTGAGCTCGCTTACAGGGGCGAGACACAAACGCAGAAGGCTCAGAAGTGGCCTCGCTGTCTCCTTTGCTCTTTTCATGTTGCCTCAAGGCAAAAGCAGGAAAAGCAGAGGCCTGCAGCAGTTGCTACATGGCTGGGGCAGGGGGCACAGACAGGTGCCAGACCTGAACATCGGCTTTTCAAAGCAACCCTTAGTATCTCTGGGGAAATGAGGGGGCTGTGTAGTAAATGAAAGATTTGCTGTGGGAAAAAATGGTGAAACACCATTTGTGATGAAAATAAAAGTTATTTTTTGTTTGTTTGTTTGTTTACTTTTTCCCATTGATAAACCAGGGCAAATTTTCCAGACTCTTCTTTTTTGAAAGACTTTTTTCTCTTCTACCAAAGCAGGGGCAGGTTTATGAAACAAACAAACAGCTCCAAAAGTAAATCTGAAAATAGTACACAGTGCTCCATTTAAACTCAAGGTGAACAGTTTAAGCTTGGTGTGGAAATAAAAATATCCCCAAGGGAGGTGCCAGAGCCCGGGGAGGGAAGAACTGATGTTTTATCTGTAGCTCCATCTGTGCAGAGGGTAGCAGTGGAGGCAGCTTCCTACACAGATGCCTTTTGAAGAGCTGAACAGGATCTGTGCTTAAGCATGGAGCCACAGGTTGCGGCCAGACCACCCACCACTGCAATCCAACTTGGTTATCTCATGGCTGTGTTTATAGGAACTGTGGGAGAGGCAGCCCGGCTGCTCTACAGCCCCTCACAGCTGCTGGAGGGGTCAACAGGGAGGAAAAATGGCAAGGTCTGTGTGGGGCAGTGATTGTGAAGCACTCTGCTTAGAGGTAACTGATCTGGTTGGATATTAGGGAAAACTTCTTTGAAAGAGTGGTTGAACATTGGAACTGACTGCCCATGGAGGTGGTGGAGTAATTGTCTTTGGAGGTATTTAAGAAACATGGAGATATGGCACTGAGTGGCATGGTTAGTAGGAAATACTGGTGATAGCTGGACAGTTGGACTAGATGGTTTTAGAGGCTTTTCCAACCTTTATGATTCCATGAAAACCACATGGGCTGGAGCTGGGTGGAGGAGAAGGGACTCCTATGTGCTGAAAGAGAGATGAGGTTTGAGGAGGTGCTGTGCATCCTTAGCAAAACCTGCCTTTTATTTCCAAGGGGTAAGACAGTCCTGCAGACCTTGCTGCTTTGGGGAAGCTGCTGGAGCTGATAAAATAACTGCATGACTCCAGACGTGCCTGGCGGAACAGGGCTCTGGATCTATTTCTGAATTTGAATTATATTAAACCTAATAGAGGTGATCCTAATAGCCTCTTCTGGCCCTGGAATCCATGAAATATATTAATCTCTGCTAGATAGAATACTTTCTGGAATAATATTATAATGATTATTTCTTTAAATATTTTAATACCTAAAATTGGCAGTCACTGACATTTTTATTCCATTATATCTTTCCCAGAATAAAAGAATATATATCCAGTATACATGGAAAACCACTCCTCTGACTTTTCATCTCTTCTCTCTTTTTCTCCTCCTTGCTGGGGCTTACCAGTTCAGCTGGCCATGCTTTTTGATAGCATTTGATATGCAGGCCTTCACTTCTTTTTTGTGCATAAACTTCTCAGCCAGTGACTTAGCTTTCCATGGTTATTTTGGGAAAAGGTGAATCACTTCTTTCCAAAGCAGCAGCTGTTGGCTAAAGCATACTGTATTAAATTTACTTAGCACAAAGTCATTACTACTGTCCTTGGCAAGGCTCCTTCCTTCTAAATCAATTGGATTTTGTATTGCACGGTGAAACTCTTGAGGAATGAGCATGCACATTTACAATTCCCACTACAAGTGAAACCACTGCAAGGTAAACACACACAAGTGTACACAAATACACACACACATACACACAGTGCTCCATGTGTGTATGCGCCCTTCCAAACAAGGGAATCTGGCTCTGAGTTGAATATAAAATCAGATTCAGAACAGTTTTTGCTTCATTAATTCTCTCCTCTTGCTTATTTGGATTGCTTGAGTCTCTAGCAAACCTGGATAGAAGTTCTAAAGCCACAGGAGAGCCTGAACTCTTTTTTTATACAGTCCAGCAAGAATCTGGAAGTATGGAAATCTTTCTCACATTATTGTGTGAGAACCTGTTTTGTTGTGGTCCCTGCTTAATTTTAGCAATGAGAGCAAACAGATTTTTTGGGCTGTTTTCTGATCTCTCCCACTGTCATAAGTGATGTAGTTTGGCATCCCAGTTTGGAGTGATCAGAGGGCAACCAGCAATTTGTGAGGTTTTAAAACCTGATTTCGTTCTATATTAGAGCAAAGTGAAAACAAGTAGATTGAGTTGGAGGATGGCTTTGAATATAAAGTTGGAGTAACCTGCAGGGGTCAGTTGAAGGAAGGGAATACAGGTGGGAGGGAAGGGAACAGCACCTGGAGCCTGTGTCCATATCCTGCCTTGCCAGTTTGGTGGCCAGAGATGTAGGCCTGAAGCAAGGACTCACCCCATGCATGCTGATATCTGTTCTGACTAGCAGACAGTCCCCTGTGACTTGACCATTTTCCTAGGCATGCTTTGGTGACAGCATTTCACCAAATGTGGTTACAATTCATGCAGTGCATGTGATGAATGAGACTATAAAACATTGATAGCTCGCTACTTTTCTTTTTTCTTTCTCCTTGTATATGCCACCCTTCTACAGTCCTGAGTGATACACTGTCATGCAGAGCTCAGCAGTGATTTTTTTTTCAGGAGCCATTACCATGACACACTACTCACTGGAGGATGACAAGCACTTTCATCTCTCTCTTGTTCTTGGAAACATATGTAGACTTTTTTTTTCTTTAAGTCACTCACATAGCTCTGTAGTGCTGTACTCACTGGAATGGATGCCAGTTCATCTCTTCGTTGCTGCAGCTGCTAACAGTTAACACGCACAGTTATGCATTGTTTATATATGTAATGAATGTTTTTATGTTCCATGAAGAATTGAATTGCTTCAGTTGGAGTGATAAAAAGAGTTCTTCCTCCCTTCTTAAAATTCCCCCCAGCATGGTGGCCCGTCTGTAACTGGCTGCTAGTACTGGTACCTTCAAACACAGAAAGGTTTGAACTCATCTCCTGTGCCCTGTGTTAGCAGAGGGTTTAGCCCATGAGTTGGAGAGCAAGAGGAGCATGGGGCTTCTCCTTCTCCGCTAAAAGAATAACCTGGTTGTGTTTGGGAAGTGAGGGACCTACATGCAGGAAGAGTTGAGGCTTAGACATGCACAAATGCAAACCTTCCATTCAGCCCCAAGCAAAAATCCCTCCAAAAGGGTCTTCTTTTTCTGTTCCTGTACTAGAAATTTACTTCTGGTCCACACAGATGAATCTCTTCCACCCACTGTAGCATGTTGCCTTTTGTAGCCTCTGCTTTGGTGTCTGATTCTCCATGTCCATTTTGTGAAGTGGGTATATGACTGAATGCTTGAACTATGCTTATTTCATAGAATCATTAAGGCTGGAAAAGAACTGATAAGATCATCTAGTCCAATCATCAAGCCCATTTGTTAAGTGTGTTGTCCTTCTCCTGGACTGAGGAGGAGAGGGAGACAAGGGGTCTTTCCCTTTGCCTGGGGCAGAGGGAACTGAAGCCAAACCAAACAGGGTTCTGATTGGCATGTCCCTAATTATATCCTGCAAGCAGAACACTCGGGCTGACTGAACTTAAATTAGTTAGAGTACAGTTACACATCTGCCACCTATCTAGAAGACTGAAGAACATATCATTTACAACCAGATACAGCAGCGAGCAGATTATCTTTTGACAAACAATGATTTCATGCTATGCTGAAGCAAAAGAGAAGAAGAAAGTGGAAGTAAGAGGGGAAAGAGTAAAAAAATGCTGAGTTAAGATTGAGGAAATGCTATGAATTAACAAAATATTGATCCAAAGCATTAGTTACTGCCAGACTTGAGGAAGCTAGCACCACTTGTAGGCTATAAAACAATGTTTCAGAGAGCTTCATGTCAGATAAGCTTTTCTGAATGTCAAGGAGTTCCCATGCTTTGTGTGTGCTCCAGGCCCAAGGTGAGGGAAGTGCAGAAACAAATACAGAGCCACAGACTCCCCAGGTGTTAGGTAGGCTACTGATGGGTTTCCTGGAGCTGCCCCGTGATCTGATGTGAGCCTGACATCCCAGGAGGGAAAAGCTCCAGCATCATCCTGGTGACAGTGTCTTGCAAACCAAGCTTGAATTGGCTCAAAGGACCACAAAGGCTCAAAACATGGCTTGAATTTGCTGAAAGGACCACACCTTGGCACTGACCTTGGGGGAGTTTGGGTCTATCAGCTCACCATGGGTGCTGTTTGTGGAGAAAAACCTAGCCAAAGCCAAAGCTGGGTGGTGAAACTGCTGCTATTCCTGTCTGACTCATGGTTTATGACTGGCTCAGTGTCCGCCAAGCCCATTGCAGTCTCACTCAAAATAGCACAGGCAAGTCTACTAATAGTTTTGATAACAGCAATTTTCAAAGCCTCAGCCACAATACAGTGTGAGGTCCTGATCCAGAGATAACTGAAGTGTTTTCCTGCACTGAATCTGAGCCTAAAAGAGGCAGAGAGAGAGGGAAAAGCAGGCTCCACATCACAGTGAGCACAAACATACTGGGAAATGGTTCCTGGGGCAGCTCGGTCTACACACCCGTAGCATTTCTGTCTTACTGACAGCACAGCCAATGCCCTGTTGTTATGGGGGGAGATGCAGTCTCACAGCTGTGTCCTTTTTCTGTCAGAGATGACACCAGTGGTGGCTTTGTGCCCCTGTTGCAGTGATGGGATTGAGCAGAAACCCCATGTAAATGGAACTGCCTCCTTCACTTACCTGTGTGCTTAATGGGTTTCTCCCTACCATCAGAAACAATACAACAGAGAACAAATATTGGGGTTTGTTCATAGGTTATCTCTTTGTTTTTCCTGTCAGACTTGCAAAGTTGATTAATTTTGGATGGACTAAGGCTGATTCAATGCTGGCAGAAATCTGTAATAAGTCACTAAATTTAATATAAAATTCCATGTACAACAGTGACAAAATGTCCTTTGACATCTGTAGGTGGGCCCACATCCCACTTTGAGTACGTGGATTAATAAGGAAACAAATTCATTAGCGAATAGAAAATACATTAGAGAGGGTAAAAACTCACCATAGAGATTTTGTAACAATAGAAGGCAGGTGTCATTTTTTTCTGTGTTTCATTTTACTCCTTACACAGGATATCATCTTGCTTACTTGGCACAAGAAACAATCCCAGGGCATTTTACGACCTGGGGAGTTAAGTTTGCATCTCATCAGCCTGGAAGCACCAAATTCAGCACGCCACAGACGGTATTCAGTGCAGCTGTTATATCTCTGTAGCTGTAATGTGAGGTTGAAACGATCTCTGCCCTGATATGAAATGACTTTTGCAGTACTGAAGATGCACGGCTCGTGAGCAGAATGGTGTGTGTGTGCTGGAGGACACCTTTCTCCCATTTGCACTTTACTCAGCAGGTGATGAGTCACATTACATAATTACATAGATAGAGAGTTATTTGATGTTTAATTTCGCCTAGACAAATGTTAGTTGCTTCCTAAGCAATATTTTCTGCCTATCAGTATCTTCCTAATAGCTGTGCATTTTTAATTACTGATAATTAGTATTTACATAGAGCCTTTAGCAAACAATTCCTGAAGCACTTGTAGTAATTACATATGTAAATTGTTATGAAAGAAAAATGTTTGCAGCTTAACAAAAGCGAAGCTGTTGAAGTAGGAGTAAGCAGAGGTCGAGTTTTAACATTTATAAATGAGGCAGAGGTAGGACAAAGTCCCATGTTTTTCTGCACTGAAACAGAAACTGAGCAATTAGCAATTTCTGTGTAACATATTTTTGCAACAAGGGCAGAAGTTTTGTTGGTTCTGATTTATTGATAGTGGCAGACATAGTTGAAAAATATTTATGAGATGCCTTTTCTCAGTTGGGCTTAGCAGTCAAACCAAAGGGCTGGAGGAAATGTCTTGTGGAGACTGGACTCTGTGTGATGCTGTCATGGTGTAGAGGGATTTATGAAACAATATGCAGATGAAACAACTGAAGATTTTCTGCAAATCCTCTTGTTTAAGAGTCCCTGCACAGTACTGAGCTTCCAGAGTCCTTTCTCAGATTTAGGACAGAACTGATCATCAGAAATATTCATCATAAACAATTCAGATGGGTAAAGAGAGGTAACAGCCTTACAGCATGTGTGGAAAGAAGTACAACACTCTCTATGTACAGACTGGATAATTTCTATTACATCCAACTCTTGTATCAGCTGTGTGTGTGAGAATCAGACCCACAAGAGTGTGTGTGATCCCAAACCCCTGCACACCTCTTGAGGCTGAGATTGTGGCTGATGCTGACCTCCTCTGTGCTTACACAAGAAAGTGATTTTTTATTTTTTTTTAATGTTGGAAGGGGAAATTAGGATTCACAATTTACTCTGGAGATTAAAGCTTTAGTTTTTTTCCTTGTGCATGTTTTAGACGCCTGCTGAGCTGATCAGCTCTGCCATCTGATGAGTGCTCTGCAGCGACAGGAGGAGCAGATGAATTAGAGGCTTTGTCTGCTGCTTGTTTGATTGTTCTTACTCTTTTCAACATCCTGCAACTCCACCAGGGACAAGCAAATGTGAGTCCAGCTCAGGTATCCCCAGCCACTTCTGCCTTATCAACAATTGCCCAGGAGCAAGCCATATGAGCCATTCTAGACCATGTATTCCATTAGTATAAATTATTAAAATGAAATATTTTACAAGTGGCTACGGACCTATTCTAAATTAATCTTTTTCTTCCATCATGAGGCAATAAACCTTTACATTTCTGAAAGCTCTTGTCAGCCTTGCTGCTTCCCTTGGGAATAAATACATTCAGGGTTGGAAGACTGTTCTTCTGTCCCCCTGCCTTCATGCTAATCAGGATCATCAGCCTGTGAAGAGGTAGACACCAATCAGATTCATCTTCCTGGATAAATTCAGTTTATAACCACAAAGACAGCACAGATTGCTTTAGGCTCAGGCCCCGATCTTCTCCAAGAAGGCTGGTCCTGAGCTGAACTGCTTTGTAACTTCACAGAAAATAATCTGCAGTTGCCTGATTGGCAACTGTTAGGTCCATACTGAGAACTGGATAAACCAAAAGCCATCCCAAGCTGCGATCACAGGCAAGCTAATCTCGCTCTGCAAAAGCACAGCAGAGACGAAGGGCTGAGATAATTCTGTCCCTCATGCTTCCTGATGTCACAGAATTATTTTCTTCCTTTGTAACACTCTGATGACTGGTACTGCTTGCTGCTGGAAAGGGCCAGGAAAGTTACAAACCAGCAGTATTGCATTTTTTACCTATAGTTGAAATGTTTTTTTTCAAACATTTTATGCAAATATTCTTACTTGCTCTTGACACACAAAGAAATAGCATAGAAAATAGAATTACACAAGCAAGATCTTCTGAGAGTTGAAAACTGGAAGAGATGGTTTTAAAAAAACGGAGTCAAGGGATTCTAGATTGAGGCTTTTAAAATACAGGTTTTCTATGAAATCTGCTGTAACTGTGTGTGTGTTTGTCCATTTCAGGTCCTCTTTCTGAGGACCGTTTCTGTCAGCCTGGATATCAAGGGAGGACACAAAGAGTTTGACTGTGGGCTTCTCATTTCAACACACACCTTCGCCTCACATCTGGACAAGGCACCTGAACCTGTTCATCCCACTTTTGGCAAAACAGCACTTTCCTCCTTGCAGTTAATTAGCTCCCATAATGCAAATAGAAGCAGCCTATGCTGGAGGCAAAGGATCAAACCTCCACTGACAATACATGGCAGGCAGCGGATAAAGAAACCAAGGGAACCATCACAAGAATCAAACAAATATGCCTATTTCAAGAAAAGAAGTTTTTTAGCTGCAAGATCAAAGGCTTACACATTTAAGTGAAGATATATCTATCATCCAGTTGTCCGTGCAGCTTTAACCTTATGATCATTGTTGGCCTTTTTTAGACCATACACATTTTCAATAGCACTTTTTTTATTCAGAAGAAAGAAATGTGGATGAGCAGAAGTCTGACATTTCCTAATATTTGAGTACCATCTAAATTACATTACTTTTGTTCTGGATATAAACCACTTCTGGGTGCATTCCAACTTCTTTAAGTAATCAGAGACTATCACTGGTAACAGTGCGAATATAGTGACATGGATTACATTCTGGATGAGTCTCTTTTTCTCTGTAAAGAATATGGGAATACTGCTGGGCTTAGCTGGGTGTACTCACATCCTTATTCCTACTGGCAGAACTCTCAATATCTCCTTTTCCTGGACTTTGGCTCCTGTGAAGAGAATAAAAATTATGTATTTCTTTTTTCTCAGCCCATGAAAGGCTGGAATTCCAGAGCTCACTGTTCATCTCTGCTGTGGGGCAGCTCGTCACATTCAGCCCAAATCATTGGCTCGTCTTCTTCCACTGTTTTTTTTTTTGTTTTTTTGTTTGTTTGTTGTTACCATTACCACTACAATGTAGTTTTATCATGCTGCACCAGGGGTCAGTGCCTTGAGCCAAGATTTCCAAAGCTAACTTAGGACAATGAGTGCCATAACCTAAGTGTACAAAAGCTGTAAAGAGGAACTTGTCTCAGATAATGCTTGAGTGGAAGGGTTACCCTTAGGAGAAGTGAGAAGCACCATGAATACATCATCAGTGTGCATCATGGCCATTCTGATGTATAATAAATGATTTTATTGATCGAATGGAAAGGATCTATTGGTTGTTTTCACCTTTGTCCCTGCACTTCACCAGCTGCTGGCAAAATAAAAGCATATAAAAATATATAATACTAAATGGCTTCCTGCCAGCTTGCCACCCTAGAATGGCTGCTCATCTCACCTCACTTTACCTTGCTGGGGTTTAAAAGGAAATATTCTTGGACCTTAAACCTTAATCAAACAGTACATTCAAAGCTGCAGAACAAGTTCATTATTCCTACAAGGCATGCCTTGGACTGCCTTACAATCCCACTGACCTAATATTTAGGTTTGTAATCAAATAGTCATCCAGAATGGAAAAGACCTTCAAGCTCATCAAGTCCAAACAATGTAATGTAGCACATGATGTCAAAAGAGAGTATGTAAAAAGTTGCTTCATTAACCAACACTTAATGCTCTTCCCTTTCAGCAGAGCCCTGCCCTTGGTGCTCTCTTCATCATAAATTTTCTCTATGCAGTATACTCAGCTTCCAAGCAGCAACTCAATTTCTTTTCTCCCGATTAAAGTATTGATAATCAAATCAGCATTTAGATAATAAAGCTCTTAATGTTCTGAGCAGTTTTAGACAGCTGAGGCAAATTTTGCAGTCATGAGCTATGATTCTTTCTGTAGCAAAAAAATTACATCTGGATTTGAATTAAAATCAATCTTTGGTGTGGGGAGGTAATGTTTATGGATGTAGGCAGCTAGCTAATTGAAATCTCTTCCTATGGAAAGAAAGCAAGGTATTCTTTCCCAGAGAGGATGTCATAAAAAAGCAAGAGTGAAAAACTCTTTATGAGAGGATGTAGGTGGTACATTCAGTCATGTTTCATGAATAGCTAGTATCTTGTCATATTTACAGACAAGTGAAACTGAAATACATGTCAGCTATTGAAAAGTAATCAATTGAGTAGTGCAGCTCCCTTTATACTAAGTGCTATAAATCTTATTCTGTTCCATTATTGGTGTAAATGGAACAGATGTATTGATTATTTGCACCTTTGTTCTGACTGGGATATTTACAGCAGTCAGCTGGCTGCTAGTAAAAAAATGTATGTGATAAATTAAAGTTATGGGATTATTCTATCCAGCAGTGATTGTTTCTGTGGAAAACAGAAATAACCATCATAGCTGTAAACAGATTATTATGGATGAGTCAAAATTGCATTTAATTCATTTTTATTATTCTGACAATAAAAGACTTCTTGGATAAGAATTATTCCCAAGTCAGGCTGTTTAATTCCTGATAAGGCAGACTTTTCCAATTAGTTTAGTGAGATATTTTTCCTCCTTAAAAATAAAGCAACCAAAGAAGTTCTGAAGAGGTTTGAAAAAGAGTTAAGGTGTAGGGCATGAGAGGAGCTTAAATAAAACATATTGAAGTAAATTTACAGTGATTAATTTTACTAGCTGAAACACAGTGTGGGTATCTATATGTATGTGTGTGAATGAGAAATGAATGTTTTATTTCTTTTCACCTATGTATAAGCATATCAATTTTCAGGGGGCTCCTTATTTGGTAAACTATTTACATGATAAGTTAGAAGCAGGCTGAGCATGCAGCAGGAGACATCATCTCTTCCCATAAGGGGGAAAATGGGGAAGATAAAGAGTTGGAGTGATGGAGGGTTATGAAGTACCTCTAATGTTGTTAATCTAAGGATATTGATGTTTCTTGTGGGTGCTGAAGGAGCACAGAGAGGAACTGGTGGCGATTACTTCTTGTCTCTTATAGTAGTGGCTGCCCTGTGCAGTTAGGGGCTACTTGTCCCCATGGCTGCTTTGCCACATCTGACATCGAGCTGTCCCCATCCATCTCACCTGGCCTCTTCCTACAGCCAGTCCAGGTGCAGGAAACTGGTTGGTTTTTCATTTCTAGAGATTTCTTTTGCCATTTCTAATTGCTTGCACCATCTCATGCAGGCTGAACATTTAAAACAAATCTACAGTTGCATACATTCTCCTTTTCACAACTCCTCATAAATCTTTAATTTATCTGAAATATTCTGAGTCATACCATCAGGCCTTCCAGGATCAGGGTGAGCAGGTTCCTACTAGAATAACAGAAACTGCTTGTACTTGTGGCCTTGAAAGGATGCAGATATAAAGTGGTCACGGTGAGAATGTCTGGTGTCGTGTACAAAGAAAGTCTGGCTGTACAGCAGACAAACAAGAGAAGTGCCAGATAAACTTCACTAAACAAATGCAGTGGAATAAAAATTACATTCCTGAATGAAGCCATACACTTGCAGTTCATGGGAAAGGAGAGGAAGAGGGGACAGATATTCTTCGTTCCACAAAAGAGAACTGGAGGAGCTCACACAGGGATAAGCAACTGCTGTCTCTGGTTGGATAATGATACTGTAGAAGTGCTAGTGGAACTTAGGAGGTATCAGTTGCATGTTCATGTGGGAGCTTTGGATAAAATTAACATGGTGAGAAATCACCAAGAAAAGGACCTGGCTCCTAGAGAGATGCAACAGATAGGTTTACAATGGAAATATTAGGCTATAGAGAGGTCATTATCAGTGTTCCTCAAGGATAAGTTCTGGCATTGATTCTTCCTATTTTCATTAATGAGCTTGGCAGAACTATTAGGAAATTAACTAATATAAAATGCAATTTACTGATGACAGACTGCTGGGAGGTGCTGTTGATGGAGAGGTCTGGACTTGCACACAAAGTCCTGTCTGACCTGAGAAGATAAATCAAGGTTGTGCATATGTGAATAACAGTTCTGCTATGCATTAGAGCTCGTCATTTAGAAAGGAATGGGGGGAAAAAAAGATTTACCTGATCTTGGAATCATTGCAGAATATTGCCATAATGAAACTGTAGAATGATCAGATCTACTCCCAAGATGTAAGGGCAGAAGTGTTTCCAGCAGAGAAGTAGAAATGCAAGCAGAGCTGTACAAAGCTCTTGTACTTCATCCAAATGTGCTGTACAGTTCTGGTCACCTGCAGGTTAGATGATTTCTATCTACAATGGGCACAGAGAAGGTTTTCCTGCAGCCCTGGGAAAGCATGGCCCATTTTAGAAAAGGAGACAAAACCACTTTGATTATTTAGCTTAGTGACAGAGGAGCGGAAATGTCTGCTATGAATATGCTCAGCATTAGGAGGGAAAATAGTTTTTTAAGCAGAATGACCTTCTTGGTATAAATCATACGAGAACGCAACTTAGGATCAGAATGCAGCATCTCATTAACTCAGCAAAAGATTCTGAAAGAACCTCCTGATTGTGGATGGGAGAGAGAGAAAACCTGAGGTTTTTAAACGTTGGTATGGCTTTGAAATGGAGTGCACGATGTGGCACAGATGGGGGATGGGTCACAGTTTGGTGATCCTGTGTTTTTTGTGCTCTGCTCTAGTATAAAAATAAAGTTTTGATTTCTGGGACTTAGCCTTCAGGAATACCATAAACCAAGAAAACTCTTGCCTTGAAAATTATTTTATGCCAAGGGCTGAATTTGCTTTCAAGTTAAACCTTGTACACAGGAAGGATGTTCTCAAAAGACCAATCCCTTCAAGATTCATCTCGAAGAGAGCTAAGACAAACCTATGTCAGCTGAATGGTTCTTGTTCTCCAAGCCCATCTTCAGACTGTTAGGAGAAGCAATGAAGCTAAATCTTTTCCTTCTTCTCTGTTAATGGAGAAGAATAGACTATAAGCTAAAGCAGCCTTGAAACTCTTTTAACTTCCCTGACTGCTGAGTTAGAGGAAATATCATGCAATACTTAATCTTTCATTGTGGAAAGGTATTGAAATAGGTTCCATGAACTGCAAGAATTATTAGGTTTTGGGGATGTTTGTTTGCAGTTGCAAATGCGTCAGAAGTCAAATTAAAAGGATTCTATCCACCTCCTCTGTAACTGTAAGCTCTCCTAATTTTGGCACCTTTTTGGTTGTTTCAGAGCAGCAGCTATAGCTCTTAAAAGTATCTCTCTTTGGACATACACCTGATGGGTTAACTTGGCTCAAGAAAAGGTAAAGGGCATATGCCAGATTGTATTTTCTTGGTGTACTGTCCAGGAATAAAAACAGAACAGTGCCAGCCAAGTAAAAAATGCCAGGATGCTGCTAATACTACTTGTCCAAAGGAAACCAACAGCTAAGAACTGAGATAAAACCAAGCAAAAGGAACAGAAATGTTATCTGTTCCTTACCAGCCAGAAATCCCAATGTGCATGAGCTAACAATGTGAAAAATGTAAACCACGTTATCAGTCACATTTAGAAATTATTATGATCCTCTTTCCGTTAGCTGTGTGGGGAGCCAAGTTCTGACAGCTCATCATAATTACACATTACTTACTCAGTAAACAAAGAAGTATGTTATAGGCGAGGCTGGTAGCACTGTCCATTAATGTTGCTTGGCATTTCCTCTTGTTAGATCCTTTTTTTTAGATAATCCCAACTTTGCCAACGTTTAATCTTTTCAGTTTAATTTTCCCAGGCTAGAAGTTTAGCATGCAGGCAGCGTGAATAGAGGAGCAGCATGTGGATGGCAGCCTGGAGAAGTGTGCACAGGAGTGTGACCTGATTGAGCTGTAGGTGTTCCTGTTCTTTTTAGGGTGTAGCTAGCTGGCCTTTAAGGGTCTCTTCCAACTCAAGCTATTCCGTTCCATTCCGTTCCATTCCATTCCATTCCATTCCATTCCATTCCATTCCATTCCATTCCATTCCACTCTATTCTATTCCATTCCATTCCATTCCATTCCATTCCATTCCATTCCATTCCAT